>NC_091302.1:6644859-6684859 GCF_038502225.1 Cherax quadricarinatus | reverse complement strand
CCTGTGGTGTTACTGTCTCCTGGCGGAGAGGGAGTGACGTGTATGTACCTGTGGTGTTGCTGTCTCCTGGCGGAGAGGGAGTGACGTGTATGTACCTGTGGTGTTGCTGTCTCCTGGCGGAGAGGGAGTGACGTGTATGTACCTGTGCTGTTGCTGTCTCCTGGCGGAGAGGGAGTGACGTGTATGTACCTGTGCTGTTGCTGTCTCCTGGCGGAGAGGGAGTGACGTGTATGTACCTGTGCTGTTGCTGTCTCCTGGATCTCCTCTCTTAAAACATCAAAATATCAACTGTAAATATTCCGTTCTTCTTGTTTCCCTGGAACTCATTCAATTTTCCCTGTCATGTAAAATATGAGTTTCTGTCTGCCTGTATCTCTGTCTCTTTGTCTCTGTCTTTGTCTTGGACCAGGGAGAGAGTGAACCTAGTAACGACCACCGAAGATGAAAGACCAGGAGCTGTGAATCGACCCTTGTAACCTCATATAGGTGATCACACACACAAGGTTAACTTAAAGTTGCTACCTTTATTTACAAGCCAAGAGCTGTTACCTAACTCCGCTTATTTATAAGTCTTCCCTAGCATTATGTTTAGTCAAGATTTATTGAAGCAAGAACATGAAACAGGATGAAGTTGGAGCCAGCTATGGGTCATTTGAAAGAATGATGTCAGTACAGCCAGAGTGTAGTTGCTGTTTGCTGCCCGTCTTGTGGTGCAGTAGCTGTCTTCTTGTCCGTGAAGTGGAACTTGGCCTTGTTCTCTATTCTGTCAAGAAGTCGTAGATGAAATGAAAGGAGAGGGGGTGAGGCAGTCCAGGAAAGTGGAGCATACTCAAGCTGTGAACGTACTTATACAGTTTTGTAGCCTGTGTTCTCAAGCAGGTACAGGTTATCCACCTCATTCCCGGGCTCAAACACTCCTCCCTTCATTCTTTCCACGCCTTCAGTATTAACATCATGTACACGAATGGTATACAATGTCGACAAGACGAGGAATTAGACGAGCAGCAACTGGTTATTGACTTTCCCTCAGACTTGGACTTGAAGAGTACTTATATTCTTCACCAACTACAAGGTTGAGGGACTAATTACCTCAATAAAAAATTCAAGGACATAATGTGAAGACTGTAGAACAATGTGCAAAAAATGAGGTGTAATCAGTCCCTCAGACTTGGACTTGAAGAGTACTTATACTCTTCACCAACTACAAGGTTGAGGGACTAATTACCTCATATTTTGTATATAGTTCTTCAGTCTTCACACTATGTCCTTGAATTTTTATTGAAGATAGACTTATTTGAGAACAGGAGTACATCATTGGGGTTTAGATAAATGGGATGGTACACATAAGCAGTGAGACAGGGAACACAATCAACTTGACGAAAATGAATATAACTTACAATATAGTACAGAGGACAGTTCACTACAGGAACCAAGCCACAGGTCCCAAGACCTACACAGCACGAGTACTGCTCCAAGCCAGTACTCTGCCCAATGTCTCCAACAGTCTCTCCTCTCGAGACTCTCCAGCTCAGCTCTGCTCACAGGCCAGAGCTCCGCTCGAATCTGTCTACTCAGCTGCTCCTTGGGCTTATATGGTGGTCCAAGCACACCCCACAACCAGGAGTACGACCTGACGCCTGGATTTGACGCCAGTGACGAACAAAGGTGCTGAGACTTAAGCCGGAAAGGCGTGTCTCCAACAGACATTTGCCAAGGCAAGGTGACCATATAATTGGTTAAATTAGGTCTCCCCAGAGACCTCACAAGCCCAGCTGAACTACATCACAAGGTTAGGTTAGGTTAGGTTAGGTTAGGTTAGGTTAGGTTAGGTAAGATTTGTCAGAAAACAGGGGAAGTGTTTCTTGACGCTGGTCTTAGTCATATGATGACCCGCAGCTGGAGCTTTTGGTAAACTGACTGGGACCTTCCACTGGTGTAGGTTAATGAACGATATGCCTGAGAACAGCTGGCAATTCCTTTCTTACGTTAGTAAATGTTAAGGAACAGTCATCTAGAAGGTAATGACCGGGGAGGCAGAGACAGGTGTAGTGGTGAGCCAGGGACAGGTGTAGTGGAGGGCCAGAGACAGGTGTAGTGGTGAGCCAGAGACAGGTGTAGTGCAGAGCCAGAGACAGGTGTAGTGGAGGGCCAGAGACAGGTGTAGTGGAGGGCCAGAGACAGGTGTAGTGGAGAGCCAGAGACAGGTGTAGTGGAGGGCCAGAGACAGGTGCAGTGGAACGCCAGAGACAGGTTTAGTGGAGGGCCAGAGACAGGTGTAGTGGTGAGCCAGAGACAGGTGTAGTGGAGAGCCAGAGACAGGTATAGTGGTGAGTAAGAGACAGGTGTAGTGGTGAGCCAGAGACAGGTGTAGTGGAGAGCCAGAGACAGGTGCAGTGGAGAGCCAGAGACAGGTGTAGTGGAGAGCAAGAAACAGGTGTAGTGCAGAGCCAGAGACAGGTGTAGTGGAGGGCCAGAGACAGGTGTAGTGGTGAGCCAGAGACAAGTGTAGTGGAGAGCTAGAGACAGGTGTAGTGGAGAGCGAGAGACAGGTGTAGTGCAGAGCCAGAGACAGGTGTAGTGGAGGGCCAGAGACAGGTGTAGTGGAGGGCCAGAGACAGGTGTAGTGGAGAGCCAGAGACAGGTGTAGTGAAGAGCCAAAGACAGGTGTAGTGGAGGGCCAGAGACAGGTGTAGTGGAGAGCCAGAGACAGGTGTAGTGCAAAGCCAGAGACAGGTGTAGTGGAGGGCCAGAGACAGGTGTAGTGCAGAGCAACAGACAGGTGTAGTGGAGAGCCAGAGACAGGTGTAGTGCAGAGCCAGAGACAAGTGTAGTGGAGGGCCAGAGACAGGTGTAGTGCAGAGCCAGAGACAGGTGTAGTGGAGAGCCAGAGACAGGCGTAGTGCAGAGCCAGAGACAGGTGTAGTGGAGGGCCAGAGACAGGTGTAGTGCAGAGCCAAATACAGGTGTAGTGGAGAGCCAGAGACAGGTGTAATGCAGAGCCAGAGACAGGTGTAGTGGAGGGCCAGAGACAGGTGTAGTGCAGAGCCAGAGACAGGTGTAGTAGAGAGCCAGAGACAGGTGTAGTGCAGAGCCAGAGACAGGTGTAGTGGAGAGCTAGACAGGTGTAGTGCAGAGCCAGAGACAGGTGTACTGGAGGGCCAGAGACAGGTGTAGTGCAGAGCCAAATACAGGTGTAGTGGAGAGCCAGAGACAGGTGTAATGCAGAGCCAGAGACAGGTGTAGTGGAGGGCCAGAGACAGGTGTAGTGCAGAGCCAGAGACAGGTGTAGTGGAGAGCCAGAGACAGGTGTAGTGCAGTGCCAGAGACAGGTGTAGTGGAGAGCCAGAGACAGGTGTAGTGCAGAGCCAGAGACAGGTGTAGTGGAAAGCCAGAGACAGGTGTAGTGGAGAGCCAGAGACAGGTGTAGTGGTGAGCCAGAGACAGGTGTAGTGGAGAGCCAGAGACAGGTGTAGTGATGAGCCAGAGACAGGTGTAGTGGAGAGCCAGAGACAGGTGTAGTGGTGAGCCAGAGAGAGGTGTAGTGCAGAGCCAGAGACAGGTGTAGTAGAGAGCCAGAGACAAGTGTAGTGCAGAGCCAGAGACAGGTGAAGTGAAGGGCCAGAGACAGGTGTAGTGGTGAGCCAGAGTCAGGTGTAGTGCAGAGCCAGAGACATGTGTAGTGCAGTGCCCGAGACAGGTGTAGTGGAGAGCCAGAGACAGGTGTAGTGGAGAGCCAGAGACAGGTGTAGTGAAGAGACAGAGACAGGTGTAGTGGAGAGCCAGAGACAGGTGTAGTGAAGAGCCAGAGACAGGTGTAGTGGAGGGCCAGAGACAGGTGTAGTGGAGAGCCAGAGACAGGTGTAGTGGAGAGCCAGAAACAGGTGTCTCAGTAGTAGTAACCAACCAGTAACCAGTGTACCGTTGACTCAACGGTACACTGGTTACTGGTTGGTTACTACTACTGAGAGGTGTAGTGGTGAGCCAGAGACAAGTGTAGTTGAGAGCCAGAGACAGGTGTAGTAGTGAGCCAGAGACAAGTGTAGTGGAGAGCCAGAGACAGGTGTAGTGGAGAGCCAGAGACAGGTGTAGTGGAGAGCAAGAGACAGGTGTAGTGGTGAGCCAGAGACAAGTGTAGTGGAGAGCCAGAGACAGGTGTAGTAGTGAGCCAGAGACAGGTGTAGTGGAGAGCCAGAGACAGTTGTAGTGGTGAGCCAGAGACAGTTGTAGTGGTGAGCCAGCGACAGGTGTAGTGGAGAGCCAGAGACAGGTGTAGTGGAGAGCCAGAGATATGTGTAGTGGAGAGCCATAGACAGGTGTAGTGCAGAGCCAGAGACAGGTTTAGTGGAGGGCCAGAGACAGGTGTAGTGGTGAGCCAGAGACAGGTGTAGTGGAGAGCCAGAGACAGGTGTAGTGGAGAGCCAGAGGCAGGTGTAGTGCAGAGCAAGAGACAGGTGTAATGGAGGGCCAGAGACAGGTGTAGTGCAGAGCCAGAGGCAGGTATAGTGGAGAGCCAGAGACAGGTGTAGTGCAGAGCTAGAGACAGGTGTAGTGGAGGGCCAGAGACAGGTGTAGTGGAGAGCCAGAGACAGGTGTAGTGGAGAACCAGAGACAGGTGTAGCGCAGAGCCAGACACAGGTGTAGTGGAGAGCCAGAGACAGGTGTAGTGCAGAGCCAGAGACAGGTGTAGTGGAGGGCCAGAGACAGATGTAGTGCAGAGCCAGAGACAGGTGTAGTGGAGAGCCAGAGACAGGAGTAGTCCAGAGCCAGAGACAGGTGTAGTGGAAAGCCAGAGACAGGTGTAGTGGAGAGCCAGAGACAGGTGTAGTGGTGAGCCAGAGACAGGTGTAGTGGAGAGCCAGAGACAGGTGTAGTGATGAGCCAGAGACAGGTGTAGTGGAGAGCCAGAGACAGGTGTAGTGGTGAGCCAGAGAGAGGTGTAGTGCAGAGCCAGAGACAGGTGTAGTAGAGAGCCAGAGACAAGTGTACTGCAGAGCCAGAGACAGGTGAAGTGAAGGGCCAGAGACAGGTGTAGTGGTGAGCCAGAGTCAGGTGTAGTGCAGAGCCAGAGACATGTGTAGTGCAGAGCCCGAGACAGGTGTAGTGGAGAGCCAGAGACAGGTGTAGTGGAGAGCCAGAGACAGGTGTAGTGCAGAGCCAGAGACAGGTGTAGTGGAGAGCCAGAGACAGGTGTAGTGAAGAGCCAGAGACAGGTGTAGTGGAGGGCCAGAGACAGGTGTAGTGCAAAGACAGAGACAGGTGTAGTGGAGAGCCAAAGACAGGTGTAGTGGAGAGCCAGAGACAGGTGTAGTGGAGGGCCAGAGACAGGTGTAGTGGAGGGCCAGAGACAGGTGTAGTGGAGGGCCAGAGACAGGTGTAGTGGAGAGCCAAAGACAGGTGTAGTGGAGGGCCAGAGACAGGTGTAGTGGAGAGCCAGAGACAGGTGTAGTGCAAAGCCAGAGACAGGTGTAGTGGAGGGCCAGAGACAGGTGTAGTGCAGAGCAAGAGACAGGTGTAGTGGAGAGCCAGAGACAGGTGTAGTGCAGAGCCAGAGACAAGTGTAGTGGAGGGCCAGAGACAGGTGTAGTGCAGAGCCAGAGACAGATGTAGTGGAGAGCCAGAGACAGGCGTAGTGCAGAGCCAGAGACAGGTGTAGTTGAGGGCCAGAGACAGGTGTAGTGCAGAGCCAAATACAGGTGTAGTGGAGAGCCAGAGACAGGTGTAATGCAGAGCCAGAGACAGGTGTAGTGGAGGGCCAGAGACAGGTGTAGTGCAGAGCCAGAGACAGGTGTAGTGGAGAGCCAGAGACAGGTGTAGTGCAGAGCCAGAGACAGGTGTAGTGGAGAGCTAGACAGGTGTAGTGCAGAGCCAGAGACAGGTGTACTGGAGGGCCAGAGACAGGTGTAGTGCAGAGCCAAATACAGGTGTAGTGGAGAGCCAGAGACAGGTGTAATGCAGAGCCAGAGACAGGTGTAGTGGAGGGCCAGAGACAGGTGTAGTGCAGAGCCAGAGACAGGTGTAGTGGAGAGCCAGAGACAGGTGTAGTGCAGTGCCAGAGACAGGTGTAGTGGAGAGCCAGAGACAGGTGTAGTGCAGAGCCAGAGACAGGTGTAGTGGAAAGCCAGAGACAGGTGTAGTGGAGAGCCAGAGACAGGTTTAGTGGTGAGCCAGAGACAGGTGTAGTGGAGAGCCAGAGACAGGTGTAGTGATGAGCCAGAGACAGGTGTAGTGGAGAGCCAGAGACAGGTGTAGTGGTGAGCCAGAGAGAGGTGTAGTGCAGAGCCAGAGACAGGTGTAGTAGAGAGCCAGAGACAAGTGTAGTGCAGAGCCAGAGACAGGTGAAGTGAAGGGCCAGAGACAGGTGTAGTGGTGAGCCAGAGTCAGGTGTAGTGCAGAGCCAGAGACATGTGTAGTGCAGTGCCCGAGACAGGTGTAGTGGAGAGCCAGAGACAGGTGTAGTGGAGAGCCAGAGACAGGTGTAGTGAAGAGACAGAGACAGGTGTAGTGGAGAGCCAGAGACAGGTGTAGTGAAGAGCCAGAGACAGGTGTAGTGGAGGGCCAGAGACAGGTGTAGTGGAGAGCCAGAGACAGGTGTAGTGGAGAGCCAGAAACAGGTGTAGTGGTGAGCCAGAGACAAGTGTAGTTGAGAGCCAGAGACAGGTGTAGTAGTGAGCCAGAGACAAGTGTAGTGGAGAGCCAGAGACAGGTGTAGTAGTGAGCCAGAGACAGGTGTAGTGGAGAGCCAGAGACAGGTGTAGTGGAGAGCCAAAGACAGGTGTAGTGGAGAGCCAGAGACAGGTGTAGTGGTGAGCCAGAGACAAGTGTAGTGGAGAGCCAGAGACAGGTGTAGTAGTGAGCCAGAGACAGGTGTAGTGGAGAGCCAGAGACAGTTGTAGTGGTGAGCCAGAGACAGTTGTAGTGGTGAGCCAGCTACAGGTGTAGTGGAGAGCCAGAGACAGGTGTAGTGGAGAGCCAGAGATATGTGTAGTGGAGAGCCATAGACAGGTGTAGTGCAGAGCCAGAGACAGGTTTAGTGGAGGGCCAGAGACAGGTGTAGTGGTGAGCCAGAGACAGGTGTAGTGGAGAGCCAGAGACAGGTGTAGTGGAGAGCCAGAGGCAGGTGTAGTGCAGAGCAAGAGACAGGTGTAATGGAGGGCCAGAGACAGGTGTAGTGCAGAGCCAGAGGCAGGTATAGTGAAGAGCCAGAGACAGGTGTAGTGCAGAGCTAGAGACAGGTGTAGTGGAGGGCCAGAGACAGGTGTAGTGGAGAGCCAGAGACAGGTGTAGTGGAGAACCAGAGACAGGTGTAGCGCAGAGCCAGACACAGGTGTAGTGGAGAGCCAGAGACAGGTGTAGTGCAGAGCCAGAGACAGGTGTAGTGGAGGGCCAGAGACAGATGTAGTGCAGAGCCAGAGACAGGTGTAGTGGAGAGCCAGAGACAGGAGTAGTCCAGAGCCAGAGACAGGTGTAGTGGAAAGCCAGAGACAGGTGTAGTGGAGAGCCAGAGACAGGTGTAGTGGTGAGCCAGAGACAGGTGTAGTGAAGAGCCAGAGACAGGTGTAGTGATGAGCCAGAGACAGGTGTAGTGGAGAGCCAGAGACAGGTGTAGTGGTGAGCCAGAGAGAGGTGTAGTGCAGAGCCAGAGACAGGTGTAGTAGAGAGCCAGAGACAAGTGTACTGCAGAGCCAGAGACAGGTGAAGTGAAGGGCCAGAGACAGGTGTAGTGGTGAGCCAGAGTCAGGTGTAGTGCAGAGCCAGAGACATGTGTAGTGCAGAGCTCGAGACAGGTGTAGTGGAGAGCCAGAGACAGATGTAGTGGAGAGCCAGAGACAGGTGTAGTGCAGAGCCAGAGACAGGTGTAGTGGAGAGCCAGAGACAGGTGTAGTGAAGAGCCAGAGACAGGTGTAGTGGAGGGCCAGAGACAGGTGTAGTGCAAAGCCAGAGACAGGTGTAGTGGAGAGCCAGAGGCAGGTGTAGTGAAGAGCCAGAGACAGGTGTAGTGGAGGGCCAGAGACAGGTGTAGTGCAAAGCCAGAGACAGGTGTAGTGGAGAGCCAGAGACAGGTGTAGTGGAGAGCCAGAGACAGGTGTAGTGGAGGGCCAGAGACAGGTGTAGTGCAAAGCCAGAGACAGGTGTAGTGGAGGGCCAGAGACAGGTGTAGTGCAGAGCCAGAGACAGGTGTAGTGGAGGGCCAGAGACAGGTGTAGTGCAGAACCAGAGACAGGTGTAGTGGAGAGCCAGAGACAGGTGTAGTGGAGAGCCAGAGACAGGTGTAGTGGTGAGCCAGAGACAAGTGCAGTGGAGAGCCAGAGACAGGTGTAGTAGTGAGCCAGAGACAGGTGTAGTGGAGAGCCAGAGACAGTTGTAGTGGTGAGCCAGAGACAGGTGTAGTGGTGAGCCAGCGACAGGTGTAGTGGAGAGCCAGAGACAGGTGTAGTGGAGAGCCAGAGATAGGTGTAGTGGAGAGCCAGAGACAGGTGTAGTGCAGAGCCAGAGACAGGTGTAGTGGAGGGCCAGAGACAGGTGTAGTGGTGAGCCAGAGACAGGTGTAGTGGAGAGCCAGAGACAGGTGTAGTGGAGAGCCAGAGGCAGGTGTAGTGCAGAGCCAGAGACAGGTGTAGTGGAGGGCCAGAGACAGGTGTAGTGCAGAGCCAGGGACAGGTATAGTGGAGAGCCAGAGACAGGTGTAGTGCAGAGCTAGAGACAGGTGTAGTGGAGGGCCAGAGACAGGTGCAGTGGAGAGCCAGAGACAGGTGTAGTGGAGAACCAGAGACAGGTGTAGCGCAAAGCCAGACACAGGTGTAGTGGAGAGCCAGAGACAGGTGTAGTGCAGAGCCAGAGACAGGTGTAGTGGAGAGCCAGAGACAGGTGTAGTGGTTAGCCAGAGACAGGTGTAGTGGAGAGCCAGAGACAGGTGTAGTGCAGAGCCAGAGACAGGTGTAGTGCAGAGCTAGAGACAGGTGTAGTGGAGGGCCAGAGACAGGTGTAGTGGAGAGCCAGAGACAGGTGTAGTGGAGAGCCAGAGACAGATGTAGCCCAGAGCCAGAGACAGGTGTAGTGGAGAGCCAGAGACAGGTGTAGTGGTGAGCCAGAGACAGGTGTAGTGGAGAGCCAGAGACAGGTGTAGTGGAGAGCCAGAGACAGGTGTAGTGAAGAGCTAGAGACAGGTGTAGTGGAGAGCCAGAGACAGGTGTAGTGGAGAGCCAGAGACAGGTGTAGTGGTGAGCCAGAGACAGGTGTAGTAGAGAGCCAGAGACAGGTGTAGTGCAGAGCCAGAGACAGGTGTAGTGCAGAGCCAGAGACAGGTGTAGTTTAGAGCCAGAGACAGGTGTAGTGGAGAGCCAGAAACAGGTGTAGTGAAGAGCCAGAGACAGGTGTAGTGCAGAGCCAGAGACAGGTGTAGTGTAGAGTCAGAGACAGGTGTAGTGCAGAGCTAGAGACAGGTGTAGTGGAGAGCGAGAAACAGGTGTAGTGAAGAGCCAGAGACAGGTGTAGTGCAGAGCCAGAGACGGGTGTAGTGGAGAGTCAGAGACAGGTGTAGTGAAGAGCCAGAGACAGGTGTAGTGCAGAGCCAGAGACGGGTGTAGTGGAGAGTCAGAGACAGGTGTAGTGCAGAGCCAGAGACGGGTGTAGTGGAGAGTCAGAGACGGGTGTAGTGCAGAGCCAGAGACAGGTGTAGTGCAGAGCCAGAGACAGGTGTAGTGCAGAGCCAGAGACAGGTGTAGTGCAGAGCCAGAGACAGGTGTAGTGCAGAGCCAGAGACAGGTGTAGTGCAGAGCCAGAGACAGGTGTAGTGCAGAGCCAGAGACAGGTGTAGTGCAGAGCCAGAGACAGGTGTAGTGCAGAGCCAGAGACAGGTGTAGTGCAGAGCCAGAGACAGGTGTAGTGCAGAGCCAGAGACAGGTGTAGTGCAGAGCCAGAGACAGGTGTAGTTTAGAGCCAGAGACAGGTGTAGTGCAGAGCCAGAGACCCCCAGTGTTTGCAATATCGCTACGAGTCAATGTCCGTGTTAGTTCCTGACCAAAGGGAGCCAAGGCCGGGCCACCTCTTGGCAAAGGCCCTGGCAGGGCGGTTATACCGGCGAATCTAAAACAGAACAACAGAACCTTGACCAACGACCATCAGCTTTTGGAGCTCATTTCCCAATGTCAGTTTTCTTTTTGTGTCAGCCTCCCATTTAGAGTTGGCGCAGTTATGGTCCTGTGCTGGTTTCTGTTATTGATACCTACCTGGAGTCTACCTGTAGTGTACCTGGAGTCTACCTGTAGTGTACCTGGAGTCTACCTGTAGTGTACCTGGAGTCTACCTGTAGTGTACCTGGAGTCTACCTGTAGTGTACCTGGAGTCTACCTGTAGTGTACCTGGAGTCTACCTGTAGTGTACCTGGAGTGTACCTGGAGTCTACATGTAGTGTACCTGGAGTCTACCTGTAGTGTACCTGGAGTCTACCTGTAGTGTACCTGGAGTCTACCTGTAGTGTACCTGGAGTCTACCTGTAGTGTACCTGGAGTCTACCTGTAGTGTACCTGGGGTCTACCTGTAGTGTACCTGGAGTCTACCTGTAGTGTACCTGGAGTGTAGCTGGAGTCTACCTGTAGTGTACCTGGAGTCTACCTGTAGTGTACCTGGAGTCTACCTGTAGTGTACCTGGAGTCTACCTGTAGTGTACCTGGAGTCTACCTGTAGTGTACCTGGAGTCTACCTGTAGTGTACCTGGAGTCTACCTGTAGTGTACCTGGAGTCTACCTGTGGTGTACCTGGAGTGTACCTGGAGTCTACCTGTAGTGTACCTGGAGTCTACCTGTAGTGTACCTGGAGTCTACCTGTAGTGTACCTGGAGTCTACCTGTAGTGTACCTGGAGTCTTCCTGTAGTGTACCTGGAGTCTACCTGTAGTGTACCTGCAATCTACCTGTTGTGTACCTGCAATGTACCTGCAATCTACCTGTTGTGTACCTGCAATCTACCTGTTGTGTACCTGCAATCTACCTGTTGTGCACCTGTAATCTACCTGTTGTGCACCTGTAATCTACCTGTAGTGTACCTGGAGTCTTCCTGTAGTGTACCTGGAGTCTACCTGTAGTGTACCTGGAGTCTACCTGTAGTGTACCTGGAGTCTACCTGTAGTGCACCTGGAGTCTACCTGTAGTGTACCTGGAGTCTACCTGTAGTGCACCTGGAGTCTACCTGTAGTGTACCTGAAGTCTATCTGTAGTGTACCAGGAGTCTACCTGTAGTGTACCTGGAGGGTGTTCCGGGGGTCAACGCCCCCTCGGCGCTGTCCATGACCAGGCCTCACAGTGGATCAAGGACTGATCAACCAGACTCTTACTGCTAGTCACACGTAGTCCAGCGTAAGAACCACAACCAGCAACTTTAGAATAACAATAAAGAAAACGGGAAATAATTAGATAAACACTGAAAATTAGTAGAAATATAAAGATATGTAAACACACACACAGGAGACAGAGACCTGTGACGAGGTTTCGGTCCCATTGTGTTTCTCTTCGCAGACAATATTGAAACAGCCATGAACCAGACACATGCGAGGCTGTCAGCGCTTGGTGCTCAGCTGTCTGGCACACTCGTGAGAGAGACGTCATCGAAGCTGAGCAAGACTAAGTCTGCCAGGGACGTGGATGGATGTAATCACAGAACTACTTCGGTTGAAAGGGAGGGTTTTACCCATGGTAGAATTTAGACACGTGCGGTTTAATGTCATTATAGGGAACGTTTCCCCCCACGAGTGGCTTCTGACACGTTGTTCCAGACTCTGGAACAAAACTCTTCTCCAGGCTGAGGGACTGGCCACCTCAAAACTACGTCTTCAAGGGTGATGGACTGATTGCATCGTCTTCATATCCCTACTACTTCTACCAACTCCTCTGTACTCGGTTGGTAGGTAAGACACATAGACAACAGTTAAGCAACTTTATTCCGAAACGTTTCGCCTACACAGTAGGCTTCTTCAGTCGAATATAGAAAGTAGGCAGGAACAGTAGAGATGTGAAGACGATGTAATCAGTCCATCACCCTTGAAGTCGTAGATTTGAGGTTGTCAGTCCCTCAGCCTCACTACTACTACTACTACTACTACTACTACTACTACTACTACTACTACTACTACTACTACTACTACTACTACTCCTACTACTACTACTCCTACTACTACTACTACTACTACTACTACTACTACTACTACTACTACTACTACTACTACTCTGCACCTCTCCTTCCGACAGTATTTAAGTCTCCGCATTGTCGCTTGATCTTCAGATAGTTCCTGACTATGGAATTGAAGTTCTCCGGCCGAGGGACTGACACCCTCAAATCTACGACTTCAAGGGTGATGGACTGATTACATCGTCTTTACATCTCCACTGTTCCTGCCTACTTTCTGTATTCGACTGAAGAAGCCTACTGTGTAAGCGAGACGTTTCGGAATAAAGTTGCCTAACTGTTGCCTATGTGTCTTACCTTCCAACCTGTCGGTATTATATACCATTTTGATATTCATCCTCTGTACTTGACTGAAGAAGCCTACTGTGTGGGCGAAACGTTTCGGAATAAACTGTGGCACATGTGTCTTACCAACCTGTCTGTATTGTACACCTTTTTATATTGCATTCTGGTTGAAATGAGGATTAATGAAGCCACTCGTGGCGAAATGTTTTCTTTAATAATGTCCTAAATTAGGCCTAAGTTTCTTCAACCTGGCCTATGGCCAGGCCCCGGGGGTAGAAAGACTCTGGGAACTCATCAGAGGTATATCATAGATATCCTACCATTGACAATCATGTCAAGTTAAAGATTAAGACACATGTGCAGCAGTTGGGTATCTTTATTGTTGAAACATTTGGGCTGTGTAGCTGCCAATTTACCATTTTTATCGAAATTGGGATATGAGTTGTAATGTGATAACTGGAAACTAGTTCTATGTGATAACTTGTCTTTGATAAGTTGTAGCCTTATTTGATAACTTGTCTTCATGTGATAACTTGTAGTCTTCATGTGATAACTTGTAGTCTCCATGTGATAACTTGTAGTCTCATGTGATAACTTGTAGTCTCAATGTGATAATGTGTAGTCTACATATGATAGCTTGTAGTCTCCATGTGATAACTTGTGATCACATGAGAGACTACAGTGGGAAACACTGCTGTCTTTCTCCTTGTCTGTGAGAAATACTTCTGTTTGTCCTTGTTTGTGAGAGATACTTCTATTTCCTTGTTTGTGAGAGATACTTTCTTCTGAGTCCTTCTTTGTGAGAGATACTTCCTTCTGTGTCCTTGTTTGTAAGAGATACATCTCTCTTTGTCCTTGTTTATGAGAGATACTTCCTTCTGTGTCCTTGTTAGTGAGAGATATTTCCTTCTGTGTCCTTGTCTGTGAGAGATACTTCCTTCCGTGTCCTTGTTCGTGAGAGATACTTATGTATCCTTGTTTGTGAGAGATACTTCTTTGTCCTTGTTCGTGAGAGATACTTCTTTGTCCTTGTTTGTCAGAGATACTTCCACCTGAGTCCTTGTTTGCGAGAAATACTTCCGTCTGTGTCCTTGTTTGTGAGAGATACTTCCTTCTGTGTCCTGGTGTCCTGCGTGCCGAAGATACCCTCGACCAATGAGAGATCCTAACCCTCTGACCAATGAGAGAGCAGCGTCATCTCCCCGAGGACCAATCACCTCGCAGCCCTCGGACGCGAGCCGTTATTTTCCTTCAGGGCGGCGGCCAATGGGGCTGCGAGCTTCGGGATTATGCCATGTTGTCACCGGCTATTTACTCAAGTATCATCATGGGGGAATCCCTGACCCCCCCCCCACCATTAACACAAACAGCATCAAATCACAGCTAATTGGGGGCGGGATTTTAATATCTGAATCAGCGGGAGGACTTCAAAGGTCTTGGAGTCTGGCATTGATGAGCGGCTCTGTATATGTCCTGTAATCTTTGACGCAATTTGAGGGCTTTCAGACTGCTATGTTTTTGGTGAAACGAGCGGCGTTTTGCGCAGTGTTTCGCTCAGTTGGCATTGCCTGCTTTTGGATAGCCTGCTTGAACGGCAGCAGGATGTGGAATGTTGGATATTAATTCTGTCGTCTCGTTAAATGTGATGGTATGATAGGATGTTTTTGCAGGGGGATTAATTTATAAGGAGGCTAAAGAGAGGGCTTTATCACGCAAGGTAAAGAGAATTAAAGGAAAAAAAGAGGTATGAGAGTGGGAAAAACAGGTAACTAGAGGTTGGACGCCCACGGTGCCAGCAAGTCTCCCTATAATACTCCACAATACTTCATTTTGACCTGAATGCTTGCAAATGAATCACTGGTAATTTGCCTAACTTTTACCCACTGTATCTTCCAAAGGTTCATTTTGAGGTTTGTTGACGAGGGTGCCTTTACAGCCGCTGCCTTTGCACCTGCTGCCTTTACAGCCGCTGCCTTTGCACCTGCTGCCTTTACAGCCGCTGCCTTTGCACCTGCTGCCTTTACAGTTGCTGCCTTTTCAGTTACTGCTCTTACAGTTGTTACCTTTACAGCCGCTGCCTTTACAGCCGCTGCCTTTGCAATTGCTGCCTTTACAGTTACTGCTTTTACAGTTGCTGCCTTTACAGTTGCTGCCTTTACAGCCGCTGCCTTTACAGCTGCTGCCTTTACAGCCGCTGCCTTTACAGCCGCTGCCTTTACAGCCGCTGCCTTTACAGCTGCTGCCTTTACAGCTGCTGCCTTTACAGCCGCTGCCTTTACAGCCGCTGCCTTTACAGCCGCTGCCTTTACAGCCGCTGCCTTTACAGCTGCTGCCTTTACAGCTGCTGCCTTTACAGCTGCTGCCTTTACAGCTGCTACCTTTACAGCCGCTGCCTTTACAGCCGCTGCCTTTACAGCTGCTGCCTTTACAGCTGCTACCTTTACAGCCGCTGCCTTTACAGCCGCTGCCTTTACAGTTGCTGCCTTTACAGTTGCTGCCTTTACAGTTGCTGCCTTTACAGCTGCTGCCTTTACAGCCGCTGCCTTTACAGCCGCTGCCTTTACAGCCGTTGCCTTTACAGTTGCTGCCTTTACAGTTGCTGCCTTTACAGCCGCTGTCTTTACAGCTGCTGCCTTTTACAGCTGCTGCCTTCGAAACTGTTTCGTTCAAAGCTGCTGCCTTCACAAGAAGAAGCACGATAAAGCTCATGGAGCAGGGAGAGAGAGGACCTAGTAGCGACCAGTGGAGAGGCTGGTTACCTGGTTACCTGGAGGTTATTCCGGGGATCAACGCCCCCGCGGCCCGGTCCATGACCAGGCATCCCGATGGATCAGGGCCTGATCAACTAGGCTGTTACTGCTGGCCGCACGCAGTCCAACGTACGAGCCACAGCCCGGCTGATCCGGCACTGACTTTAGGTATCTGTCCAGCTCTCTCTTGAAGGCAGCCAGGGGTTTATTGGCAATTCCCCTAATGCTTGATGGGAGGCTGTTGAACAGTCTTGGGCCCCGGACACTTATGGTGTTTTCCCTTAGTGTACCAATGGCGCCCCTACTTTTTATTGGGGGCATTTTGCATCGCCTGCCCAGTCTTTTACTTTCGTAGGGAGTGATTTCTGTGTGCAGATTTGGGACCATTCCTTCCAAGATTTTCCAAGTGTAGATTATGATATATCTCTCCCTCCTGCGTTCCAACGAGTACAAGTCAAGTGCTTCCAAGCGTTCCCAGTAGTTAAGGTGCTTGACAGAACTTATACGTGCAGTAAAGGATCTCTGTACACTTTCTAGATCTGCGATTTCACCGGCTTTGAATGGAGATGTTAATGTACAGCAGTATTCTAGCCTAGAGAGAACAAGTGATTTGAAAAGGATCATCATGGGTTTGGCATCTCTCGTTTTGAAAGTTCTCATTATCCATCCTATCATTTTCTTTGCACGTGCGATCGTGGCACTGTTGTGATCCTTGAAAGTGAGATCCTTAGACATTACTACTCCCAGGTCCCTAACATTATTTTTCCGCTCTATTGTATGGCCGGAGTCAGTAGTATACTCTGTTCTAGTTATTATCTCCTCCAGTTTTCCATAATGGAGTAGTTGGAATTTGTCCTCATTGAACATCATATTGTTTACCGTTGCCCACTGGAAAACTTTGTTTATATCTTCTTGGAGGTTAACCGCGTCCTCAGCAGATGACAGCCTCATGCAGATCCTAGTATCATCCGCAAAAGGATGATACGGTGCTGTGGTGTATATCTCTGTTTATGTCTGATATGAGGATAAGGAATAAGATGGGGGCGAGTACTGTGCCTTGTGGAACAGAGCTCTTCACTATGGCAGCCTCCGATTTAACTCTGTTGACCACTACTCTTTGTGTTCGATTTGTTAGGAAGTTGAAGATCCATCTCCCCACTTTCCCAGTTATTCCTTTAGCACGTATTTTATGGGCTATTACGCCATGATCGCATTTGTCAAATGCTTTTGCAAAGTCTGTGTATATTACATCTGCATTCTGATTTTCTTCTAGTGCATCCAAGGCCATGTCATAGTGATCCAGTAGTTGTGAGAGGTAGGAGCGACCTGCCCTGAACCCATGTTGCCCTGGATTGTGCAGATTTTGGGAATCCAGGTGGTTTGCAATCCTGCTTCTTAGCACTCTTTCAGGGGCCAGGAGCTGTGAACCGACCCCTGCAACCACAATTAGGTGAGTACACACGGCGCCGCGGGAGTATTTCAGTGTCCTGTGGCCTACCCAAGGATAATTTCGCAGGAAACAAAGGCAGCAAGTGTATGCGTCAGGGTCAGTGAATAACACTCTGAAGTGAATTACTATGCCGCCGTAAGTCACAAAAGGCTGGAGAGAACCACAATTTAAAAAAGACAATTTGAAAGCTATGTATGGATCCTGCCTCCACTACATCGCTTCTCAAACTGTTCCACTTCCTGACTACTCTGTGGCTGAAGAAATACTTCCTAACATCCCTGTGATTCATCTATGTCTTCAATTTCCAACTGTGTCCCCTTGTTGCTGTGTCCAGTCTCTGGAACATCCTGTCTCTGTCCACCTTGTCAATTCCTCTCAGCATTTTGTATGTTGTTATCATGTCACCCCTATCTCTCCTGTCCTCCAGTGTCTTCAGGGTGTGTGTGTGTGTGTGTGTGTGTGTGTGTGTGTGTGTGTGTGTGACTAGTGAAAGAAACACAGTAAATGGAAATAAATTACGCACATAAAATGTTTGGGAGTTATAATGAGGACGTCGTCCACATAACGTAACCAAGTGATTGTTCTACCATATGTATTACTACTACTACTACTACTACTGCTGTTACTACTACTACTACTACTACTACTACTACTACTACTACTACTACTACTACTAGTAATAATAATACTTCCACTAGTATTACACCTTACTCTGAGCCTATATATACCCTCTGTGTCCAAGTACTGTTTGTAACAGCTTGACAAAGCTCCTGGAGAGCGAAACGTTGACACAATAAAATGTCACATAAGTTGCACTTGTGTCGTTTTACCTAACACATTGTCGGTAATTCTATCAACTTTAATACAAAAGAGGGGACTGCACAGGCATGAGTAATTTCCTGCATGATGTACAGTGGGAAAGAGAACTGATGAGAAAAACAGTAAATGAAATGACGGACGTGAGAACAAAATACATGGAGGTAGAGGAGAGGTTGGTACCCAAGGGCAACAGAAGAAAATAGGAAGACCAAAACGAACCCTTGGTTCTCCCAGAGGTGTAGAGAGGCCAAAACTAAGGGTGATAGAGATTGGGATAAGTATAGAAGACAAAGGACCCAGGAAAATAAGATTAACTGAAGAGCCAGAAATGAATGTGCATGGACAAGGAGGGAGGCCCAGCGGTAACGCGAGAATGATATGGATTCGAAAGCCAAATCTGACCCAAAGCTGTTGTACAGCCACATCAGGAGGAAAACATCAGTCAAGGATCAGGTAATCAGACTGAGGAAGGAAGGAAGGAAGGAGGGGAGATCATAAGAAACGACAAAGAAGTACGTAAGGAGTTCAACATGAGATTCAGGGAAGTGTTTTGAATGGAGACAGAAAGGACTCACTCAAGCAAACCAAGATGGAAGGGTACACCAACAGGTGCTGGACATTACAACATAGGAGGAAGTGAAGAGGCTGCTAAATGAGCTAGATACCTCAAAGGGGGTGGGACCAGAAAGAGCAGAGGCACTGTATGTTCCACAGACTGGAGAAGATGAAAGAAGACCACAGACGAAGCACAGGCTAGGAGGGTCAAAGAATGCAAACCTCACTCAAGGAAAAGGATCCTGGTGTGAGTATAATACCGAGCACATCTCCTGAGGTGCACATCATCCAAATAACTGCTGCTGCATATGGGCGCCTGGCAAACCTAAGAATAGCGTTCCAACACCTGAGTAAGGAATTATTCAAGACTCTCCACAGGAAAGTAGAACAGAATTCTTCCTCCATAAGCCATGCGTGTCGTAAGAGGCGACTAAAATGCCAGGAGCAAGGTGCTAGTAACCTCACCAACCTGCCTCGGTGGGATACTGCCGCTGCGTTGAAAGAAGATACATATATATATATATATATATATATATATATATATATATATATATATATATATATATATATATATATATATATATATATATATATACATATATATATATATATATATATATATATATATATATATATATATATATATATATATATATATATGTCGTGCCGAATATGTAAAACTGGTCAATTAGCAAGAACTCATTTAAAATTAAGTCCTTTCTGAAATTTTCTCTTATTCGTTTAAAGATATATTTTTTTCATTAATGTTGATGAAAAAATTTATAATTTTGCACCAAAAGGAACTTAGAAAACTTACCTAACCTTATTAGAACAAGAGCAATTTATTTTAGCCTAACCCAACTAAATATATTTTAGATTTGTTTACAATAATTTAATACTAAACAAACACAATGAAATGTATTTTTTTCGTTAGGGTCAGAATGATTTTGGCGAAATTATTGCATACACAAATTTTCACTTGTCCTATATGGCAAGATGAGCGTTGCTATTTAAGCCAAGATCGCAAGTTCTGCCTATTCGGCACGACATATATATATATATATATATATATATATATATATATATATATATATATATATATATATATATATATATATATATATATATATATATATATATATATATATATATATATATATATATATATATATATATATATATATATATATATATATATATACAAACTAAAGTAACTGGTGGGCAAAACGTCTACAAATAAAGATACCCAAATGTTGCACTTGTCCAATTCTTCACTTTTCACGGAGAATAATGATGAATATGAGAACGCAAGTCACCATCAAGAACACAAGTCACCATCAAGAACACAAGTCACCATCAAGAACACAAGTCACCATCAACAAGAACACAAGTCACCATCACAAGAACACAAGTCACCATCAAGAACACAAGTCACCATCACAAGAACACAAGTCACCATCAAGAACACAAGTCACCATCAACAAGAACACAAGTCACCATCACAAGAACACAAGTCACCATCACAAGAACACAAGTCACCATCAAGAACACAAGTCACCATCAAGAACACAAGTCACCATCAACAAGAACACAAGTCACCATCAAGAACACAAGTCACCATCACAAGAACACAAGTCACCATCAAGAACACAAGTCACCATCCAGAACACAAGTCACCATCAACAAGAGCACAAGTCACCATCACAAGAACACAAGTCACCATCACAAGAACACAAGTCACCATCACAAGAACACAAGTCACCATCAACAAGAACATAAGTCACCATCAACAAGAACACAAGGCACCATCACAAGAACACAAGTCACCATCAAGAACACAAGTCACCATCAACAAGAACACAAGTCACCATCACAAGAACACAAGTCACCATCAACAAGAACACAAGTCACCATCACAAGAACACAAGTCACCATCAAGAACACAAGTCACCATCAACAAGAACACAAGTCACCATCACAAGAACACAAGTCACCATCAACAAGAACACAAGTCACCATCAACAAGAACACAAGTCACCATCAAGAACACAAGTCACCATCACAAGAACACAAGTCACCATCAAGAACACAAGTCACCATCAAGAACACAAGTCACCATCACAAGAACACAAGTAACCATCAACAAGAACACAAGTCACCATCACAAGAACACAAGTCACCATCAAGAACACAGATCACCATCAACAAGAACACAAGTCACCATCACAAGAACACAAGTCACCATCAAGAACACAAGTCACCATCACAAGAACACAAGTCACCATCAAGAACACAAGTCACCATCACAAGAACACAAGTCACCATCAACAAGAACACAAGTCACCATCACAAGAACACAAGTCACCATCACAAGAACACAAGTCACCATCAACAAGAACATAAGTCACCATCAACAAGAACACAAGTCACCATCAAGAACACAAGTCACCATCAACAAGAACACAAGTCACCATCACAAGAACACAAGTCACCATCAAGAACACAAGTCACCATCACAAGAACACAAGTCACCATCAAGAACACAAGTCACCATCACAAGAACACAAGTCACCATCAACAAGAACACAAGTCACCATCACAAGAACACAAGTCACCATCACAAGAACACAAGTCACCATCAACAAGAACACAAGTCACCATCAACAAGAACACAAGTCACCATCACAAGAACACAAGTCACCATCAACAAGAACACAAGTCACCATCACAAAAACATAAGTCACCATCAACAAGAACACAAGTCACCATCAAGAACACAAGTCACCATCAAGAACACAAGTCACCATCAACAAGAACATAAGTCACCATCAACAAGAACACAAGTCACCATCAACAAGAACATAAGTCACCATCAACAAGAGCACAAGTCACCATCAAGAACACAAGTCACCATCAAGAACACAAGTCACCATCAACAAGAACACAAGTCACCATCAAGAACACAAGTCACCATCAACAAGAACACAAGTCACCATCACAAGAACACAAGTAACCATCAACAAGAACACAAGTCACCATCAACAAGAACACAAGTCACCATCAAGAACACAAGTCACCATCAACAAGAACACAAGTCACCATCAACAAGAACACAAGTCACCATCACAAGAACACAAGTCACCATCAAGAACACAAGTCACCATCAACAAGAACACAAGTCACCATCAACAAGAACACAAGTCACCATCACAAGAACACAAGTAACCATCAACAAGAACACAAGTCACCATCACAAGAACACAAGTAACCATCAACAAGAACACAAGTCACCATCACAAGAACACAAGTAACCATCAACAAGAACACAAGTCACCATCACAAGAACACAAGTCACCATCAACAAGAACACAAGTAACCATCAACAAGAACACAAGTCACCATCAAGAACACAAGTAACCATCACAAGAACACAAGTCACCATCAACAAGAACACAAGTCACCATCACAAGAACACAAGTAACCATCAACAAGAACACAAGTCACCATCACAAGAACACAAGTAACCATCAACAAGAACACAAGTCACCATCAAGAACACAAGTCACCATCAACAAGACCACAAGTCACCATCACAAGAACACAAGTCACCATCAACAAGAACACAAGTAACCATCAACAAGAACACAAGTCACCATCACAAGAACACAAGTCACCATCACAAGAACACAAGTAACCATCAACAAGAACACAAGTCACCATCAAGAACACAAGTCACCATCAACAGGAACACAAGTCACCACTAACTAGAACACCACAAGTCACCACTGACAAGAACACCACAAGTCACCACTAACTAGAACACCACAAGTCACCACTAACTAGAACACCACAAGTCACCACTAACTAGAACACCACAAGTCACCACTAACTAGAACACCACAAGTCACCACTAACTAGAACACCACAAGTCACCACTAACTAGAACACCACAAGTCACCACTAACTAGAACACCACAAGTCACCACTAACTAGAACACCACAAGTCACCACTAACTAGAACACCACAAGTCACCACTAACTAGAACACCACAAGTCACCACTAACTAGAACACCACAAGTCACCACTAACTAGAACACCACAAGTCACCACTAACTAGAACACCACAAGTCACCACTAATTAGAACACCACAAGTCACCACTAACTAGAACACCACAAGTCACCACTAACTAGAACACCACAAGTCACCACTAACTAGAACACCACAAGTCACCACTAACTAGAACACCACAAGTCACCACTAACTAGAACACCACAAGTCACCACTAACTAGAACACCACAAGTCACCACTAACTAGAACACCACAAGTCACCACTAACTAGAACACCACAAGTCACCACTAACTAGAACACCACAAGTCACCACTAATTAGAACACCACAAGTCACCACTAACTAGAACACCACAAGTCACCACTAACTAGAACACCACAAGTCACCACTAACTAGAACACCACAAGTCACCACTAACTAGAACACCACAAGTCACCACTAACTAGAACACCACAAGTCACCAATAACTAGAACACCACAAGTCACCACTAACTAGAACACCACAAGTCACCACTAACTAGAACACCACAAGTCACCACTAACTAGAACACCACAAGTCAACACTAACTAGAACACCACAAGTCACCACTAACTAGAACACCACAAGTCACCACTAACTAGAACACCACAAGTCACCACTAACTAGAACACCACAAGTCACCACTAACTAGAACACCACAAGTCACCACTAACTAGAACACCACAAGTCACCACTAATTAGAACACCACAAGTCACCACTAACTAGAACACCACAAGTCACCACTAACTAGAACACCACAAGTCACCACTAACTAGAACACCACAAGTCACCACTAAGAAGAACACCACAAGTCACCACTAACTAGAACACCACAAGTCACCACTAAGAAGAACACCACAAGTCACCACTAACTAGAACACCACAAGTCACCACTAACAACAACACCACAAGTCACCACTAACTAGAACACCACAAGTCACCACTAAGAAGAACACCACAAGTCACCACTAACAAGAACACCACAAGTCACCACTAACAAGAACACCACAAGTCACCACTAAGAAGAACACCACAAGTCACCACTAAGAAGAACACCACAAGTCACCACTAACAATAACACCACAAGTCACCACTAACAACAACACCACAAGTCACCACTAACAACAACACCACAAGTCACCACTAACAACAACACCACAAGTCACCACTAAGAAGAACACCACAAGTCACCACTAACAATAACACTACAAGTCACCACTAACAACAACACCACAAGTCACCATCAATAACACCACAAGTCACCATCAACAACACCACAAGTCACCATCAATAACACCACAAGTCACCACTAACAATAACACCACAAGTCACCATCAATAACACCACAAGTCACCATCAATAACACCACAAGTCACCACTAACAACAACACCACAAGTCACCATCAACAACACCACAAGTCACCATCAATAACACCACAAGTCACCACTAACAACAACACCACAAGTCACCATCAATAACACCACAAGTCACCACTAACAACAACGCTACAAGTCACCACTAACAACAACACCACAAGTCACCATCAATAACAGCACAAGTCACCATCAATAACACCACAAGTCACCACTAACAATAACACCACAAGTCACCACTAACAACAACACCACAAGTCACCACTAACAACAACACCACAAGTCACCACTAACAACAACACCACAAGTCACCATCAATAACACCACAAGTCACCACTAACAATAACACCACAAGTCACCATCAACAACACCACAAGTCACCATCAATAACACCACAAGTCACCACTAACAACAACACCACAAGTCACCATCAACAACACCACAAGTCACCATCAATAACACCACAAGTCACCACTAACAACAACACCACAAGTCACCATCAACAACACCACAAGTCACCACTAACAACAACAACACCACAAGTCACCACTAACAACAACACCACAAGTCACCACTAACAACAACGCCACAAGTCACCACTAACAACAACACCACAAGTCACCACTAACTAGAACACCACAAGTCACCACTAACTAGAACACCACAAGTCACCATCAATAACACCACAAGTCACCACTAACAACAACACCACAAGTCACCATCAACAACACCACAAGTCACCACTAACAACAACACCACAAGTCACCACTAACTAGAACACCACAAGTCACCACTAACTAGAACACCACAAGTCACCATCAATAACACCACAAGTCACCACTGACAACAACACCACAAGTCACCACTAACTAGAACACCACAAGTCACCACTAACTAGAACACCACAAGTCACCATCAATAACACCACAAGTCACCACTAACAACAACACCACAAGTCACCATCAATAACACCACAAGTCACCATCAACAACACCACAAGTCACCATCAATAACACCACAAGTCACCACTAACAACAACGCCACAAGTCACCACTAACAACAACACCACAAGTCACCACTAACAACAACACCACAAGTCACCACTAACAACAACGCCACAAGTCACCACTAACAACAACACCACAAGTCACCATCAATAACACCACAAGTCACCATCAACAACACCACAAGTCACCACTAACAACAACACCACAAGTCACCATCAATAACACCACAAGTCACCATCAACAACACCACAAGTCACCACTAACAACAACACCACAAGTCACCATCAATAACACCACAAGTCACCACTAACAACAGCACCACAAGTCACCATCAACAACACCACAAGTCACCATCAACAACACCACAAGTCACCACTAACAACAACACCACAAGTCACCATCAATAACACCACAAGTCACCATCAATAACACCACAAGTCACAACTAACAACAGCACCACAAGTCACCATCAACAACACCACAAGTCACCATCAACAACACCACAAGTCACCACTAACAACAACACCACAAGTCACCATCAATAACACCACAAGTCACCACTAACAACAACACCACAAGTCACCATCAACAACACCACAAGTCACCATCAATAACACCACAAGTCACCACTAACAACAGCACCACAAGTCACCATCAACAACACCACAAGTCACCATCAATAACACCACAAGTCACCACTAACAACAACGCCACAAGTCACCATCAATAACACCACAAGTCACCACTAACAACAACACCACAAGTCACCATCAACAACACCACAAGTCACCATCAATAACACCACAAGTCACCACTAACAACAGCACCACAAGTCACCATCAACAACACCACAAGTCACCATCAATAACACCACAAGTCACCACTAACAACAACGCCACAAGTCACCATCAATAACACCACAAGTCACCATCAACAACACCACAAGTCACCGTCAATAACACCACAAGTCACCATCAATAACACCACAAGTCTCCATCAATAACACCACAAGTCACCATCAATAACACCACAAGTCACCATCAATAACAGCACAAGTCACCACTAACAACAACACCACAAGTCACCATCAATAACACCACAAGTCACCATCAACAACACCACAAGTCACCATCAATAACACCACAAGTCACCACTAACAACAACACCACAAGTCACCATCAATAACACCACAAGTCACCATCAATAACACCACAAGTCACCACTAACAACAACACCACAAGTCACCATCAATAACACCACAAGTCACCATCAACAACACCACAAGTCACCATCAATAACACCACAAGTCACAACTAACAACACCACAAGTCACCATCAATAACACCACAAGTCACCATCAACAGCACCACAACTCACCATCAACAACACCACAAGTCACCATCAACAACACCACAAGTCACCACTAACAACAACACCACAAGTCACCATCAACAACACCACAAGTCACCATCAATAACACCACAAGTCACCACTAACAACAACACCACAAGTCACCATCAACAACACCACAAGTCATCACTAACAACAACACCACAAGTCACCACTAACAACAACACCACAAGTCACCACTAACAACAACACCACAAGTCACCACTAACAACAACACCACAAGTCACCATCAATAACACCACAAGTCACCACTAACAACAACGCCACAAGTCACCATCAATAACACCACAAGTCACCATCAATAACACCACAAGTCACCACTAACAACAACACCACAAGTCACCATCAATAACATCACAAGTCACCACTAACAACAACACCACAAGTCACCACTAACAACAACACCACAAGTCACCACTAACAATAACACCACAAGTCACCACTAACAACAACACCACAAGTCACCATCAATAACACCACAAGTCACCACTAACAACAACACCACAAGTCACCATCAATAACACCACAAGTCACCACTAACAACAACACCACAAGTCACCATCAATAACACCACAAGTCACCACTAACAACAACACCACAAGTCACCACTAACAACAACACCACAAGTCAGCACTAACAATAACACCACAAGTCACCACTAACAACAACACCACAAGTCACCACTAACAACAACACCACAAGTCACCACTAACAACAACACCACAAGTCACCACTAACAATAACACCACAAGTCACCACTAACAACAACACCACAAGTCACCACTAACAACAACACCACAAGTCACCACTAACAACAACACCACAAGTCACCACTAACAACAACACCACAAGTCACCACTAACAATAACACCACAAGTCACCACTAACAACAACACCACAAGTCACCACTAACAACAACACCACAAGTCACCATCAATAACACCACAAGTCACCACTAACAACAACGCCACAAGTCACCATCAATAACACCACAAGTCACCATCAACAACACCACAAGTCACCATCAATAACACCACAAGTCACCACTAACAACAACACCACAAGTCACCACTAACAACAACACCACAAGTCACCACTAACAACAACACCACAAGTCACCACTAACAATAACAGGACAAGTCACCACTAACAACAACACCACAAGTCACCACTAACAACAACACCACAAGTCACCATCAATAACACCACAAGTCACCACTAACAACAACGCCACAAGTCACCATCAATAACACCACAAGTCACCATCAACAACACCACAAGTCACCATCAATAACACCACAAGTCACCACTAACAACAACACCACAAGTCACCACTAACAACAACACCACAAGTCACCACTAACAACAACACCACAAGTCACCACTAACAACAACACCACAAGTCACCACTAACAACAACACCACAAGTCACCACTAACAATAACAGCACAAGTCACCACTAACAACAACACCACAAGTCACCACTAACAACAACACCACAAGTCACCATCAATAACACCACAAGTCACCACTAACAACAACGCCACAAGTCACCATCAATAACACCACAAGTCACCATCAACAACACCACAAGTCACCATCAATAACACCACAAGTCACCACTAACAACAACACCACAAGTCACCACTAACAACAACACCACAAGTCACCACTAACAACAACACCACAAGTCACCACTAACAACAACACCACAAGTCACCACTAACAACAACACCACAAGTCACCACTAACAACAACACCACAAGTCACCACTAACAATAACACCACAAGTCACCACTAACAACAACACCACAAGTCACCATCAATAACACCACAAGTCACCATCAATAACACCACAAGTCACCATCAATAACACCACAAGTCACCATCAATAACACCACAAGTCACCATCAATAACACAACAAGTCACCACTAACAGTAACACCACAAGTCACCACTAACAACAACACCACAAGTCACCACTAACAACAACACCACAAGTCACCACTAACAACAACACCACAAGTCACCACTAACAACAACACCACAAGTCACCACTAACAACAACACCACAAGTCACCAACAACAAGACCATCGTAATTCTCCACCAATGAGAGCACAGCAAGACTTGACTAATCACAGGAAGTTTCCGCCAATCAGAGTTGAGCGTTGTCATGATGCTGTCACCATAGCAACCTTCACTAGAGAGTTAAACATCTGTTACAATATCAGTGTCACACATCAGCCAGGGATGGTCAAATAATCCAGGCTGAACTAGCAAGCGAATAATGTGGAAATATGTATCTTAGGTGCTATGCATTAGGTATAACTGTGTGTGTGTGTGTGTGTGTGTGTGTGTGTGTGTGTGTG
The DNA here is from genome assembly GCF_038502225.1 of Cherax quadricarinatus. Classification (NCBI taxonomy): domain Eukaryota; kingdom Metazoa; phylum Arthropoda; class Malacostraca; order Decapoda; family Parastacidae; genus Cherax; species Cherax quadricarinatus. The sequence goes on along the minus strand of NC_091302.1, from coordinate 6,656,571 downwards.
TGTGTGTGTGTGTGTGTGTGTACTCAATTGTACTCACCTAATTGTAATGGCAGGGGTCGAATCACAGCTACTGGCCCCGCCTCTTCGCTGGCCGCTACTAGGCCTGCTCTATAAGCTTTCTCGTATCTCGTCTTAAAACTATGTATGGATCCTGCTTCCACTACATCGCTCTCCAGATTGTTCCAATTCCTGACAACTCTAATACTGAAGAAATACTTCCTAATATCCTTGTGACTCATCCTAGTTTTCAACTTCCAGTTGTGACCCCTTGTTGCTGTGTCCCATCTCTGGAACTTCCTGTCTATGTCTATCTTGTCGATTCCTGAGTATTTTATATGTCGTTATCATGTCCCCTCTATCCTTCCTGTCCTCAAGTGTCATCAGATCGATTTATCTTAACCTCTCCTAGTAGGACATGCCCCTTAGCTCCGGGACTAGTCTCGCTGCTTTGTTTGCCCTTTCTCTAGTTTCCTTACGTGCTTGGCTAGGTCTTCTTTGCCCTTCCCCAATCTTCATGACTTTGCACTTGGTGGGGCTGAGCTCCAGGAGCCAGTTTCTGGACCAGGTCTGCAGCCTGTCCAGATCCCTTTGTAGCTCTGCCTGGTCCTCATCCGATTGGATTCTTCTCGTCAACTTCACATCATCTGCAAACAAGGACACTTCTGAGTCTATTCCTTCCGTCGTGTCGTTCACAAATACCAGAAACAGCACCGGTCTTAGAACTGACCCTTGTGGAACCCCGCTCGCCACAGGCGCCCACTCTGACACCTCGCCACGTACCATGACTCACTGTTGTCTTCCTGACAGGTATTCCCTGATCCATTGCAGTGCTTTCCCTGCTATTCCTGCCTGGTCCTCCAGTTTTTGCACTAACCTCCTGTGTGGAACTGCCTCAAACGCCTTCGTACAGTCCAAGAAAATGGACTCTGCCCACCCCTCTCTCTCTTGTCTTACAGCCGTCATCCTATCATAGAACCCCAGCAGGTTTGTGACACAGGATTCCCCATCCCTGAAACCGTGCTGGTTGTCATTGATAAACTCATTCCTTTCTAGGTGCTCTACCACTCTTCTACTGACAATCTTCTCCATGACTTTGCATACTATACATGTTAGAAACACTGGTCTGTATTTAATGCTTAGTGTCTGTCTCCTATTTTAAAAATTGGACTACTTCTGCTGTCTTTTATACCTCAGGTAGTCATTCTGTTTAAATAGATGTGTTGAAGATTGTTGTTAGTGGTACACATAGCTCCTCTGCTCCCTCTCTCAGTACCCATGGAGAGATGTTATCCGGTCCCATCGCCTTTGAGGTATCTAGCTCACTTAGCAGCCTCTTCACTTCTTCCTCGGTTGTGTGTATTGTGTCCAACACTTCATGGTGCACCCCACCTCTCTGTCTTTCTGGACGCCCTTCTGTCTCTGTGAACACTTCTTTGAACCTCGTGTTGAGCTCCTCACATACTTTGCGGTCGTTTCATGTGAACTCACCTGCTTCCTTCCTTAGCCTTATTACCTGGTCCTTGACTGTTGTTTTCCTCCTGATGTGGCTGTATAACAGCTTCGGGTTAGATTTAGTTTTTGCTGCTATGTCGTTTTCATAATGTCGTTGGGCCTCCCTTCTTATCTGTGCATATTCATTTCTGGCTCTACGACTGCTCTCCTTATTCTCCTGGGTCCTTTGCCTTCTATACTTCTTCCATTCTCTAGCACATTTGGTTTTTACCTCCCTGCACCTTTGGGTGAACCAAGGGCTCAACTTGGCTTTCTCGTTGTTTCTGTTACCCTTGGGTACTAACCTCTCCTCCACTTTGCATATTGTTGTCACATATTCCATCATCTCGTTTACTGACTTCCCTGCCAGTTCTCTGTCCCACTGATCCTCGCGCAGGAAATTTTTCAAGCCTGTGTAGTCCCCTCTCTTGTAGTTTGGCTTCATTCGTCCTGCTCTTCCTGCTTCCCTCTTCACTTGTAACACTACTATGTATTCGAAGCTCAGAACCACATGTTCACTGGCCCCCAGGGGTTTTTCATATGTGATGTCCTAAATGTCTGCACTACTCAAGGTGATACTAGGTCCAGTCTCGCTGGCTCATCCTCTCTCCTCTTTCTGGTGGTGTCCCTTACGTGTTGGTACATAAGGTTTTCCAGTACCACCTCCATCATCTTAGTCCGCCACTTTTCTGGACCCCCATGTGGGTCCAGGTTCTACCAGTCAATTTTCTTGTGATTGAAGTCACCCACAATCAGCAGCTTTGCCATGCTCACATGAGTCCTTTTGGCCACTTCAGCGAACCATCGCTCTATTACTCTCATCGTACTCCTGCCTTGGCCTCCTGCTGTTTTGTGGTGGGTTTTGTGTGTGAGTGTGTGTGTGTGTGTGTGTGTGTGTGTGTGTGTGTGTGTGTGTGTGTGTGTGTGTGTACTCACCTAGTTGTACTCACCTAGTTGAGGTTGCGGGGGTCGAGTCCGAGCTCCTGGCCCCGCCTCTTCACTGATCGCTACTAGGTCACTCTCCCCGAGCCGTGAGCTTTATCATACCTCTGCTTAAAGCTATGTATGGATCCTGCCTCCACTACATCGCTTCCCAAACTATTCCACTTACTGACTACTCTGTGGCTGAAGAAATACTTCCTAACATCCCTGTGATTCATCTGTGTCTTTAGCTTCCAACTGTGTCCCCTTGTTACTGTGTCCAATCTCTGGAACATCCTGTCTTTGTCCACCTTGTCAATTCCCCTCAGTATTTTGTATGTCGTTATCATGTCCCCCCTATCTCTCCTGTCCTCCAGTGTCGTCAGGTTGATTTCCCTTAACCTCTCCTCGTAGGACATACCTCTTAGCTCTGGGACTAGTCTTGTTGCAAACCTTTGGACTTTCTCTAGTTTCTTTACGTGCTTGGCTAGGTGTGGGTTCCAAACTGGTGCCGCATACTCCAATATGGGCCTAACGTATACGGTGTACAGGGTCCTGAACGATTCCTTATTAAGATGTCGGAATGCTGTTCTGAGGTTTGCTAGGCGCCCATATGCTGCAGCAGTTATTTGGTTGATGTGCACTTCAGGAGATGTGCCTGGTGTTATACTCACCCCAAGATCTTTTTCCTTGAGTGAGGTTTGTAGTCTCTGACCCCCTAGACTGTACTCCGTCTGCGGCCTTCTTTGCCCTTCCCCAATCTTCATGACTTTGCACTTGGTGGGATTGAACTCCAGGAGCCAATTGCTGGACCAGGTCTGCAGCCTGTCCAGATCCCTTTGTAGTTCTGCCTGGTCTTCGATCGAGTGTATTCTTCTCATCAACTTCACGTCATCTGCAAACAGGGACACCTCAGAGTCTATTCCTTCCGTCATGTCGTTCACAAATACCAGAAACAGCACTGGTCCTAGGACTGACCCCTGCGGGACCCCGCTGGTCACAGGTGCCCACTCTGACACCTCGCCACGTACCATGACTCGCTGCTGTCTTCCTGACAAGTATTCCCTGATCCATTGTAGTGCCTTCCCTGTTATCCCTGCTTGGTCCTCCAGTTTTTGCACCAATCTCTTGTGTGGAACTGTGTCAAACGCCTTCTTGCAGTCCAAGAAAATGCAATCCACCCACCCCTCTCTCTCTTGTCTTACTCCTGTCACCATGTCATAGAACTCCAGTAGGTTTGTGACACAGGATTTCCCGTCCCTGAAACCATGCTGGCTGCTGTTGATGAGATCATTCCTTTCTAGGTGTTCCACCACTCTTCTCCTGATAATCTTCTCCATGATTTTGCATACTATACATGTCAGTGACACTGGTCTGTAGTTTAATGCTTCATGTCTGTCTCCTTTTTTAAAGATTGGGACTACATTTGCTGTCTTCCATGCCTCAGGCAATCTCCCTGTTTCGATAGATGTATTGAATATTGTTGTTAGGGGTACACATAGCGCCTCTGCTCCCTCTCTCAATACCCATGGGGAGATGTTATCTGGCCCCATTGCCTTTGAGGTATCTAGCTCACTCAGAAGTCTCTTCACTTCTTCCTCGGTTGTGTGCACTGTGTCCAGCACTTGGTGGTGTGCCCCACCTCTCCGTCTTTCTGGAGTCCCTTCTGTCTCCTCTGTGAACACTTCTTTGAATCTCTTGTTGAGTTCTTCACATACTTCACGGTCATTTCCTGTTGTCTCTCCTCCTTCCTTCCTTAGCCTGATTACCTGGTCCTTGACTGTTGTTTTCCTCCTGATGTGGCTGTACAACAGTTTCGGGTCAGATTTGGCTTTCGCTGCTATGTCATTTTCATATTGTCTTTGGGCCTCCCTTCTTATCTGTGCATATTCGTTTCTGGCTCTACGACTGTTCTCCTTATTCTCCTGGGTCCTTTGCCTTCTATATTTCTTCCATTCCCTAGCACACTTGGTTTTTGCCTCCCTGCACCTTTGGGTAAACCATGGGCTCATCCTGGCTTTTTCATTACTCCTGTTACCCTTGGGTACAAACCTCTCCTCAGCCTCCTTGCATTTTATTGCTACATATTCCATCATCTCATTAACTGGCTTCCCTGCCAGTTCTCTGTCCCACTGAACCCCGTTCAGGTAGTTCCTCATTCCTGTGTAGTCCCCTTTCTTGTAGTTTGGCTTCATTCGTCCTGGCCTTCCTGCTTCTCCCTCCACTTGTAGCTCTACTGTGTATTCGAAGCTTAAAACCACATGGTCACTGGCCCCAAGGGGTCTTTCGTATGTGATGTCCTCGATATCTGCACTACTGAAGGTGAATACTAAGTCCAGCCTTGCTGGTTCATCCTCTCCTCTCTCTCTTGTAGTGTCCCTTACGTGTTGGTACATGAAGTTCTCCAGTACCACCTCCATCATCTTAGCCCTCCATGTATCTTGGCCCCCATGTGGGTCCAAGTTCTCCCAATCGATCTCCTTGTGGTTAAAGTCACCCATGATCAGGAGCTTTGCCCTGCATGCATGAGCTCTTCTGGCCACTCTAGCCAGTGTGTCAACCATCGCTCTATTGCTCTCGTCGTACTCTTGCCTTGGCCTCCTGCTGTTCTGTGGTGGGTTATACATCACTGCTATTACCACCTTGGGACCTCCAGAGTGAAGTGTTCCCACTATGTAATCACTTTCTTCTCCGCTATCTCCTCTCTCCAGCTCATCAAAATTCCAGCGATTTTTGATCAGCAACGCCACTCCTCCACCCCCCCTGTTCCCTCTGTCTTTCCTCAGGATTTGGTATCCCGTTGGAAAGATGGCATCTGTTATCATACCTGTAAGCTTGGTTTCTGTAAGAGCTATGATGTCCGGTGATGCTTCTTTGACTCTTTCGTGCCACTCCTCCCACTTATTTGTTATTCCATCAGCGTTTGTGTACCATACCTTCAGTTTCCTTTCCAACACTGTGGTTTGGGGGGCCTGTGGGGGTGGGAGACCTGGTGGCATACTGTGGGATTCTATAGCTCGATGTTGGGTGGAGGCTGTGGGTATGGATTGTAGTGTGTGTTGGGATGGTGTGATAGGTTGTATGGTTCTGAGAGTAGTTGTGTGTGTGCTTGCCCTTGCTGTTCTGTCCTGCTCTGACTGACCTCTGCTGATTCCCTCCTTGTCTCTTTTCCTAGCTCCTTTCGTTTTTTTGTCCTCTCCCTCAGCTGCTGTCGTTCTGATTTTGTTCTGTCTGTGTGTGTGTGTGTGTGTGTTTGTGTGTGTGTGTGTGTTTGTGTGTGTGTGTGTGTGTGTGTGTGTGTGTGTGTGTGTGTGTGTGTGTGTGTGTGTGTGTGTGTGTGTGTGTGTGTGTGTGTGTGTGTGTGTGTGTTTGTGTGTGTGTGTGTGTGTGTGTGTGTGTGTGTGTGTGTGTGTGTGTGTGTATGTGTGTGTATGTGTGTGTGTGTGTGTGTGTGTGTGTGTGTGTGTGTGTGTTTGTGTGTGTGTGTGTGTGTGTGTGTACTCACCTATCTGTACTCACCTATTTGTGGTTGCAGGGGTCGAGTCACAGCTCCTGGCCCCGCCTCTTCGCTGATTGCTACTAGGTCCTCTCTCTCCCTGCCCCATGAGTTCTATCATACCTCGCCTTAAAACTATGTATGGTTCCCGCCTCCACTACGTCACTTTCTAGGCTATTCCACGGCCTGACTGCTCTATGACTGAAGAAATACTTCCTAACATCCCTTTGATTCATCTGAGTCTTCAACTTCCAATTGTGACCTCTTGTGTCTGTGTCCCTTCTCTGGAACATCCCGTCTTTGTCCACCTTGTCTATTCCGCGCAGTATTTTATATGTCGTTATCATATCTCCCCTGACCCTCCTGTCCTCCAGTGTCGTCAGACCGATTTCCCTCAACCTTTCTTCGTAGGACAATCCCCGTAGCTCTGGGACTAGTCTTGTTGCAAACCTTTGCACTCTCTCTAATTTCTTGACGTGCTTGACTAGGTGTGGATTCCAAACTGGTGCTGCATACTCCAGTGTGGGCCTGACGTAAATGGTATACAAAAACTTAAACGAATCCTTACTGAGGTATCGGAACGCTATCCGTAAGTTTGCCAGGCGCCCGTATGCTGCAGCAGTTATCTGATTGATGTGCGCCTCAGGAGATATGCTCGGTGTTATACTCACCCCCAGATCTTTTTCCTTGAGTGAGGTTTGCAGTCTTTGGTCATCTAAGCTATATTGTGTCTGCGGTCTTCTTTGCCCTTCCCCAGTCTTCATGACTTTGCATTTGGCAGGGTTAAGTTCAAGGAGCCAGTTGCTGGACCAGGCTTGTAGCCTGTCCAGGTCCTGCCTGATCCTCATCCGATTTGATTCTTCTCATTAACTTCGCATCATCTGCAAACAAGGACACTTCTGAGTCTATCCCTTCCGTTATGTCGTTCACATATACCAAGAACAGCACAGGTCCTAGGACTGACCCCTGTGGAACCCCGCTTGTCACAGGCGCCCACTCTGACACCTCGTCGCGTACCATGACTCGTTGTTGCCTCCCTGTCAGATTTTCTCTGATCCATTGCAGTGCCTTTCCTGTTATGTGTGCCTGATCCTCTAGCTTTTGCAGTAACCTCTTGTGAGGAACTGTGTCGAAGGCCTTATTACAGTCCAAAAATATGCAGTCGATCCACCCCTCTCTCTCTTGTCTTACTTCTGTCACCTTGTCATAAAACTCTAGTAGGTTTGTGACACAGGATTTTCCTTCCCTGAAACCGTGCTGGTTGTCAATTATACACTTGTTTCTTTCCAGGTGCCCCACCACTCTCCTCCTGATGATCTTCTCCATGACCTTGCATACTATACACGTTAGTGATACAGGTCTGTAGTTTAGTGCCTCATGTCTGTCTCCCTTTCTAAAAATTGGGACTACATTTGCCATTTTCCATACCTCAGGGAGTTGCCCAGTTTCAAATGATGTGTTGAAGATCTTCGTTAATGGTACACACAATGTCTCTGCTCCCTCTTGCACTGGCCGGGTTCTTTTTTTTACAAACCCCCCTATTCTCCGAAAATTTTCCAGCTGGGTCATGTCGTCTTCTCCTATTGCTTTTATGATGCTTTCAATTGCTTTTTTTCCCCTCGTTTTCTTGTTTCATATGTTTCCCCTTCAACTTCCTGGAGCCCATTCACAAAGACTGACCTGGCCTCACCCTTTCATTCTCTCAATGCATATCCCTGTGTATCCCTTCATTCAATTTGATTTCCTCCATTGCAGCTTTCCTTTCTTCAGTTTTACTAGCTAATGTACTTGAGCTCAGTGGCCTGTCAGTTTCCCTTCTCGGCTTTCCCTGGGCTCTGCTGTGGTCTGTTAGGGCCTCCACATATAGCTTAGCTCTTTCATTTACTACAGTCTCCACTGATAGAGCTTCTACATGCAGTTTTGCTCCTTCTTTCCCTACAGTCCCCTTATTTGTGACTGAGGTAGCAGTCTCTGTTGTCAATCCCAAAATGTTCTTTAGTTCTTTAGGCTGTTTCAGATTTTTCAGTTCCTCTTCTAAACTCTGTATCCTAGCCTCTGCTGCTTTGACTTGCACCTCCCACTTCTTGCTTTCCATATCTATCCTCTCTTCCATTCTCATGCTAAGTTCTTCTAGTTTCTTTTCCCATTCATGTTCCTTTTTTATGAGCTCTTCTGTCCAATCTTCCTTTGCAGCTTCCTCCTCCTGTCCCTTGGTTTTTCTTGTTGCTCTCTGGCAACCCATTTTTGTTTTATCCTGATTGCCTTAGAGTGGGAAACCTACGTAATTCTGTATGTTAGGTTAGTAGTGTGTATGTCAGAGTGTGGGGGGGGGAGGTAGAGGAGGAACTGTGGCTATGTGGGAGAGGAGTTGGGAGGGGGAGTTAGGGAGGAATATGGGGAGTGGGAAGGAGGGAGAAGCAAGTGGGTGAGTGGGACAGGGAGAGGGGAAGGAGGGAGAGGTGGAGAGGGGGAGGGTGATAGAGGGAGGGGTGGGATCAGGGGAAGGAGTGAAATGTCGGTGGTGAGGGGGGAGTGTATGTGTGAGTCTGGATATGTGTGTGTGTGGGAGTGCGTGTGTGTGTGTGTGTGTGCGTGTACTCACCTAGTTGTACTCACCTAGTTGAGGTTGCGGGGGTCGAGTCCGAGCTCCTGGCCCCGCCTCTTCACTGATCGCTACTAGGTCACTCTCCCTGAGCCGTGAGCTTTATCATACCTCTGCTTAAAGCTATGTATGGATCCTGCCTCCACTACATCGCTTCCCAAACTATTCCACTTACTGACTACTCTGTGGCTGAAGAAATACTTCCTAACATCCCTGTGATTCATCTGTGTCTTTAGCTTCCAACTGTGTCCCCTTGTTACTGTGTCCAATCTCTGGAACATCCTGTCTTTGTCCACCTTGTCAATTCCTCTCAGTATTTTGTATGTTGTTATCATGTCCCCCCTATCTCTCCTGTCCTCCAGTGTCGTCAGGTTGATTTCCCTTAACCTCTCCTCGTAGGACATACCTCTTAGCTCTGGGACTAGTCTTGTTGCAAACCTTTGCACTTTCTCTAGTTTCTTTACGTGCTTGGCTAGGTGTGGGTTCCAAACTGGTGCCGCATACTCCAATATGGGCCTAACGTATACGGTGTACAGGGTCCTGAACGATTCCTTATTAAGATGTCGGAATGCTGTTCTGAGGTTTGCTAGGCGCCCATATGCTGCAGCAGTTATTTGGTTGATGTGCGCTTCAGGAGATGTGCCTGGTGTTATACTCACCCCAAGATCTTTTTCCTTGAGTGAGGTTTGTAGTCTCTGACCCCCTAGACTGTACTCCGTCTGCGGCCTTCTTTGCCCTTCCCCAATCTTCATGACTTTGCACTTGGTGGGATTGAACTCCAGGAGCCAATTGCTGGACCAGTTCTGCAGCCTGTCCAGATCCCTTTGTAGTTCTGCCTGGTCTTCGATCGAGTGTATTCTTCTCATCAACTTCACGTCATCTGCAAACAGGGACACCTCAGAGTCTATTCCTTCCGTCATGTCGTTCACAAATACCAGAAACAGCACTGGTCCTAGGACTGACCCCTGCGGGACCCCGCTGGTCACAGGTGCCCACTCTGACACCTCGCCACGTACCATGACTCGCTGCTGTCTTCCTGACAAGTATTCCCTGATCCATTGTAGTGCCTTCCCTGTTATCCCTGCTTGGTCCTCCAGTTTTTGCACCAATCTCTTGTGTGGAACTGTGTCAAACGCCTTCTTGCAGTCCAAGAAAATGCAATCCACCCACCCCTCTCTCTCTTGTCTTACTGCTGTCACCATGTCATAGAACTCCAGTAGGTTTGTGACACAGGATTTCCCGTCCCTGAAACCATGCTGGCTGCTGTTGATGAGATCATTCCTTTCTAGGTGTTCCACCACTCTTCTCCTGATAATCTTCTCCATGATTTTGCATACTATACATGTCAGTGACACTGGTCTGTAGTTTAATGCTTCATGTCTGTCTCCTTTTTTAAAGATTGGGACTACATTTGCTGTCTTCCATGCCTCAGGCAATCTCCCTGTTTCGATAGATGTATTGAATATTGTTGTTAGGGGTACACATAGCGCCTCTGCTCCCTCTCTCAATACCCATGGGGAGATGTTATCTGGCCCCATTGCCTTTGAGGTATCTAGCTCACTCAGAAGCCTCTTCACTTCTTCCTCGGTTGTGTGCACTGTGTCCAGCACTTGGTGGTGTGCCCCACCTCTCCGTCTTTCTGGAGTCCCTTCTGTCTCCTCTGTGAACACTTCTTTGAATCTCTTGTTGAGTTCTTCACATACTTCCCGGTCATTTCCTGTTGTCTCTCCTCCTTCCTTCCTTAGCCTGATTACCTGGTCCTTGACTGTTGTTTTCCTCCTGATGTGGCTGTACAACAGTTTCGGGTCAGATTTGGCTTTCGCTGCTATGTCATTTTCATATTGTCTTTGGGCCTCCCTTCTTATCTGTGCATATTCATTTCTGGCTCTACGACTGTTCTCCTTATTCTCCTGGGTCCTTTGCCTTCTATATTTCTTCCATTCCCTAGCACACTTGGTTTTTGCCTCCCTGCACCTTTGGGTAAACCATGGGCTCATCCTGGCTTTTTCATTACTCCTGTTACCCTTGGGTACAAACCTCTCCTCAGCCTCCTTGCATTTTATTGCTACATATTCCATCATCTCATTAACTGGCTTCCCTGCCAGTTCTCTGTCCCACTGAACCCCGTTCAGGTAGTTCCTCATTCCTGTGTAGTCCCCTTTCTTGTAGTTTGGCTTCATTCGTCCTGGCCTTCCTGCTTCTCCCTCCACTTGTAGCTCTACTGTGTATTCGAAGCTTACAACCACATGGTCACTGGCCCCAAGGGGTCTTTCATATGTGATGTCCTCGATATCTGCACTACTGAAGGTGAATACTAAGTCCAGCCTTGCTGGTTCATCCTCTCCTCTCTCTCTTGTAGTGTCCCTTACGTGTTGGTACATGAAGTTCTCCAGTACCACCTCCATCATCTTAGCCCTCCAAGTATCTTGGCCCCCATGTGGGTCCAAGTTCTCCCAATCTATCTCCTTGTGGTTAAAGTCACCCATGATCAGGAGCTTTGCCCTGCATGCATGAGCTCTTCTGGCCACTCTAGCCAGTGTGTCAACCATCGCTCTATTGCTCTCGTCGTACTCTTGCCTTGGCCTCCTGCTGTTCTGTGGTGGGTTATACATCACTGCTATTACCACCTTGGGACCTCCAGAGTGAAGTGTTCCCACTATGTAATCACTTTCTTCTCCGCTATCTCCTCTCTCCAGCTCATCAAAATTCCAGCGATTTTTGATCAGCAACGCCACTCCTCCACCCCCCCTGTTCCCTCTGTCTTTCCTCAGGATTTGGTATCCCGTTGGAAAGATGGCATCTGTTATCATACCTGTAAGCTTGGTTTCTGTGAGAGCTATGATGTCCGGTGATGCTTCTTTGACTCTTTCTTGCCACTCCTCCCACTTATTTGTTATTCCATCAGCGTTTGTGTACCATACCTTCAGTTTCCTTTCCAACACTGTGGTTTGGGGGGCCTGTGAGGGTGGGAGACCTGGTGGCACACTGTGGGATTCTATAGCTTGGTGTTGGGTGGAGGCTGTGGGTATGGATTGTAGGGTGTGTTGGGATGGTGTGATAGGTTGTATGGTTCTGAGAGTAGTTGTGTGTGTGCTTGCCCTTGCTGTTCTGTCCTGCTCTGACTGACCTCTGCTGGTTCCCTCCTTGTCTCTTTTCCTAGCTCCTTTCGCTTTTTTGTCCTCTCCCTCAGCTGCTGTCGTTC
>NC_091302.1:6637359-6639859 GCF_038502225.1 Cherax quadricarinatus | reverse complement strand
GTTTCTCAAGAGCATGCATTAATTTTTTCCATAGCGGTATGTTCGTGGTTGATATCTTTTATCAAGTCACTTGGTAACTTAAGGAAGCTCCGTGGTGAACGATAACTTGTGAAAAATAATACCTCGCCCTGCTGTACGTGTCTTTTTGTTTCAATACTTGTCAACAGTTAATCTCCAGGGTTTGTTACCTGGACCTCAGCAATGAGAGTGGCTACTCTCACCGCTGGGCAACGGCGACCTGTAGTAGGTAGGTAGTAGGTTGGTAGACAGCAACCGCCCAGGGAGGTACTACCGTCCTGCCAAGTGAGTGTAAAACTGAAGCCTGTAATTGTTTTACACGATGGTAGGATTGCTGGTGTCTTTTTTTTTCTGTCTCATACACATGCAAGATTTCAGGTACGTCTTGCTACTTCTACTTACACTTAGGTCACACTACACATACAAGTACAAGCATATATATACACACCCCTTTGGATTTTTTTCTATTTTCTTTCTAGTTCTTGTTCTTGTTTATTTCCTCTTATCTCCATGGGGAAGTGGAACAGAATTCTTCCTCCGTAAGCCATACGTGTTGTAAGAGGCGACTAAAATGCCGGGAGCAAGGGGCTAGTAACCCCCTTCTCCTGTATATATTACTAAATGTAAAAGGAGAAACTTTTGTTTTTCCTTTTGGGCCACCCTGTCTCGGTGGGATACGGCCGGTGTGTTGAAAGAATTGAAGACTTGTCAACAGTGAGATGTTTCTTGTGGCCATTCTTGCTGACGGCTTATAGGGCCACTGACGATTTACACAGTATCTAGTTGATTTATAGGGTCACTGACGGCTGGCACCGTATCTTGTTGATTTATAGTCACTGACAGTTTACACTGTATCTTGGTGATGGTTTATAAGGCTGCTGACAGCTTACACCATACCTAGTTGATGGTTTATAGGGTCACTGACGGCTTACACCATATCGTGTTAATAGTTTATAGGGCCGCTGATAGCTTACACCGTATCTAGTTGATGGTTAATAGGGCCACTGGCGGCTTACACCGTACCTTGGGATACCGTATAGGGATACTGACAGATTACAAGGTATCTTGTTGGTTTACAGGGCCTCATAGAGCTTAAGCCGTATCGAAACCTTTTTGTGGTGATTAACACACATTACCTTGCTCGCACCACCAGGCAGATTTCACCGCAAACACCACGAATATCACCGTCACTAACCTCTCCATCAGCAGCAGCAGCACCACCACCACCACCACCACCACCACCAGGGAACTACTACAAAGCCTAACAAATCCCCCAATTTTAGTTGGGAGCTGCGGAGTCCCAAGGAAAGTTTTTACTTACTCTACTTACCTTCTCATTTCTTTAACAACATTCACTCAGAGTAAAATAATGTAATATTGATAGTGGTGGTTGTGGTGGTTGTGGTAGTGGTGGTAGTGGTGGTGATAGGGGTGGTAGCAGTGTTGATAATGGTGGTGATTGTGCACTACTGTTTGCAGATATAAAATTAATGAGGAAAACGTAAGCTATAAAGGAGAGACAGAAGAAGCCACTCAGAGTGGAACAGCCAGCAAGGGAGACTAGGAAAGTGGCTGCTTGAACTCAATCCTCATAAATTAATGAAAATATCTGAAATAATGTTTACATAATATCGTATTTCAGTATGATACTATACACAACCCACACATAGGAGAGAGAAGCTTACGACGACGTTTCGGTCTTTGTAAATTGTCCAAGTCGGAGCGAAACGTGGTTATAACTTTCTCTCTCCTATGTGCGAGTTATTTGTGTATTATAGTCACGGTATTGTGAATTTTTTGTTATTCACGATACAATGTTGGTACAGTGATCCGTGACATAGTTATGCATAATATTTCTTATAGTGAGACAAAACACCGGACAGGTCACACACCCTGGACGCTGTGACCCCGTAGAAGACACGCAGAGACGGATGTAGATGTAAGCACTACTCCAAACATATCACAAAAATCAATTTTCAATCATAAATCCTGATACGTGAGACTACCCAAGATCGGTCTTCAGGAAGCTGAGAAGAAAGTGATTTAGGACATACAAGACGTGTGTTAGGTCCATATTCGAGTACGCAGCACCAGTGTGGAACCCTGGAACCCTTGCTTCATCAGGCACATGAAAATGACAGAAAAATCCAGGTGGTGAAAATAAGATTTTTGAGATGACATGAAGGTAAGATATATTGGTGGAAGCTAAGATAAAGTGATGTTCCATAGGGATGTTAGGAACTACTTTTTCAGTGTCAGGTTGATGAGGTTAAAAAACTTGTGAGTAGAAGTAGTGAGGGATGAAAGTATCATTCGCAGTTTCAAGAGTAGGTATGATACACACACACACACACACACACACACACACACACACACACAAACATACACACACACACACACACACACACACAAACATACACACTCACACACAAACACAAACATACACACACACACACACACACACACACACACACAAACATAA
>NC_091302.1:6609859-6614859 GCF_038502225.1 Cherax quadricarinatus | reverse complement strand
GGTATCACTTTGAGAAAGCTGGTATCACTTTGAGAAAGCTGGTATCACTTTGAGAAAGCTGGTATCACTTTGAGAAAGCTGGTATCACTTTGAGAAAGCTGGTATCACTTTGAGAAAGCTGGTATCACTTTGAGAAAGCTGGTATCACTTTGAGAAAGCTGGTATCACTTTGAGAAAGCTGGTATCACTTTGAGAAATATGGTAATGTCTTGTGAAAGATATTTAGTATTTCATGAGTGGTGTCTATTGTAGCTCACTGTTCCCCCAGAGTACTGTGGTAGGTTCCCCCAGAGTACTGTGGAAGGTTCCCCCAGAGTACTGTGGTAGGTTCCCCCAGAGTACTGTGGTAGGTTCCCCCAGAGTACTGTGGTAGGTTCCCCCAGAGTACTGTGGAAGGTTCCCCCAGAGTACTGTGGTAGGTTCCCCCAGAGTACTGTGGTAGGTTCCCCCAGAGTACTGTGGAAGGTTCCCCCAGAGTACTGTGGTAGGTTCCCCCAGAGTACTGTGGAAGGTTCCCCCAGAGTACTGTGGTAGGTTCCACCAGAGTACTGTGGAAGGTTCCCCCAGAGTACTGTGGTAGGTTCCACCAGAGTACTGTGGAAGGTTCCCCCAGAGTACTGTGGTAGGTTCCCCCAGAGTACTGCGGTAGGTTCCCCCAGAGTACTGTGGAAGGTTCCCCCAGAGTACTGTGGTAGGTTCCCCAGAGTACTGTGGTAGGTTCCCCAGAGTACTGGGGAAGGTTCCCCCAGAGTACTGTAAAATGTTCCCCAGAGTACTGTGGAAGGTTCCCCCAGAGTACTGTGGTAGGTTCCCCAGAGTACTGTAAAATGTTCCCCAGAGTACTGTGGAAGGTTCCCCCAGAGTACTGTTGTAGGTTCCCCAGAGTACTGTAAAATGTTCCCCAGAGTACTGTGGAAGGTTCCCCCAGAGTACTGTTGTAGGTTCCCCAGAGTACTGTAAAATGTTCCCCAGAGTACTGTGGAAGGTTCCCCCAGAGTACTGTTGTAGGTTCCCCAGAGTACTGTAAAATGTTCCCCAGATTACTGTGGAAGGTTCCCCCAGAGTACTGTGGTAGGTTCCCCCAGAGTACTGTAAAATGTTCCCCAGAGTACTGTGGTAGGTTCCCCCAGAGTACTGTGGAAGGTTCCCCCAGAGTACTGTGGTAGGTTCCCCCAGAGTACTGTGGAAGGTTCCCCCAGAGTACTTTGGTAGGTTCCCCAGAGTACTGTGGAAGGTTCCCCCAGAGTACTGTTGTAGGTTCCCCAGAGTACTGTAAAATGTTCCCCAGAGTACCGTGGAAGGTTCCCCCAGAGTACTGTGGTAGGTTCCCCCAGAGTACTGTAAAATGTTCCCCAGAGTACTGTGGTAGGTTCCCCCAGAGTACTGTGGAGGGTTCCCCCAGAGTACTGTGGCAGGTTCCCCCAGAGTACTGTGGAAGGTTCCCCCAGAGTACTTTGGTAGGTTCCCCAGAGTACTGTGGTAGGTTCCCCCAGAGTACTCTGGTAGGTTCCCCCAGAGTACTTTGGTAGGTTCCCCAAGAGTACTCTGGTAGGTTCCCCCAGAGTACTGTGGTAGGTTCCCACAGAGCACTGTGGTAGGTTCCCAAGAGTTCTGTGGTAGGTTCCCACAGAGTACTGTTGTAGGTTCCCCAAGGTACTGTGGTAGGTTCTCCCAGAGTACTGTGGTAGGTTCCCCAGAGTACCGTGGTAGGTTACCAAAGAGTACTGTGGTAGGTTCCCCCAGAGTACTGTGGCAGGTTCCCACAGAGTACTGGGGTAAGTTCCCCCAGAGTACTGTGGTAGGTTCCCCAGATTACTGTGGTAGGTTCCCCCAGAGTACTGTGGTAGGTTCCCCAAGAGTACTGTGGTAGGTTCCACCAGAGTACTGTGGTAGGTTCCCCCAGAGTACTCTGGTAGGTTCCCCCAGAGTACTGTAGTAGGTTCCCCAGAGTACTGTAAAATGTTCCCCAGAGTACTGTGGTAGGTTCCTCAGAGTACTGTGGTAGGTTCCCCCAGAGTGCTGTGGTAGGTTCCCCCAAAGTACTGTGGTAGGTTCCCCAGAGTACTGTGGAAGGTTCCCCAGAGTACTGTGGTAGGTTCCCCCAGGGTACTGTGGTAGATTCCCCCAGAGTACTGTGGTAGATTCTCCAGATTACTGTCGTAGGTTCCCCCAGAGTACTGTGGTAGGTTCCCCAGAGTACTGTGGCAGGTTCCCCAGAGTATTGAGGTAGGTTCCCCAGAGCACTGTTGTAGGTTCCCCCAGAGTACTGTGGTAGGTTCCCCCAGAGTACTGAGGTCGGTTCCCCAGAGTACTGTGGTAGGTTCCCCCAGAGAACTGTGATAGGTTCCCCCAGAGTACTGTGGTAGGTTCCCCAGAGTATTGTGGTAGGTTTCCCCAGAGTACTGTGGTAGGCTCCCCCAGAGTACTGTGGAAGGTTCCCCAGAGCACTGTGGTAGGTTCCCCAGAGTACTGTGGTAGGTTCCCCAGAGTACTGTGGTAGGTTCCCCAAGAGTACCGTGGTAGGTCCCCCCAGAGTACTGTGGTAGGTTCCCCCTGAGTACTGTGGTAGGTTCCCCCAGAGTACTGTGGTAGGTTCCCCCAGAGAACTGTGGAAGGTTCCCCAGAGTACTGTGGTAGGTTCCCCAGAGTGCTGTGGTAGGCTCCCCAGAGTACTTTGGTAGGCTACCCCAGAGTACTGTGGTAGGTTCCCCAGAGTACTGTGGTAGGTTCCCCAGAGTACTGTGGTAGGTTCCCCCAGAGTACTTTGGTAATTTCCCCAAGAGTACTCTGGTAGGTTCCCCCAGAGCACTGTGGTAGGTTCCCACAGAGCACTGTGGTAGGTTCCCAAGAGTTCTGTGGTAGGTTCCCACAGAGTACTGTTGTAGGTTCCCCAAGGTACTGTGGTAGGTTCTCCCCGAGTACTGTGGTAGGTTCCCCAGAGTACCGTGGTAGGTTACCAAAAAGTACTGTGGTAGGTTCCCCCAGAGTACTGTGGCAGGTTCCCCCAGAGTACTGGGGTAAGTTCCCCCAGAGTACTGTGGTAGGTTCCCCAGATTACTGTGGTAGGTTCCCCCTGAGTACTGTGGTAGGTTTCCCAAGAGTACTGTGGTAGGTTCCACCAGAGTACTGTTTTAGGTTCCCCCAGAGTACTCTGGTAGGTTCCCCCAGAGTACTGTGGTAGGTTCCCCAGAGTACTGTAAAATGTTCCCCAGAGTACTGTGGTAGGTTCCTCAGAGTACTGTGGTAGGTTCCCCCAGAGCACTGTGGTAAATTCCCCCAGAGTACTGTGGTAGGTTCCCCAGAGTACTGTGGAAGGTTCCCCAGAGTACTGTGGCAGGTTCCCCCAGGGTACTGTGGTGGATTCCCCCAGAGTACTCTGGTAGGTTCCCCAGATTACTGTCGTAGGTTCCCCCAGAGTACTGTGGTAGGTTCCCCAGAGTATTGTGGTAGGTTTCCCCAGAGTACTGTGGTAGGCTCCCCCAGAGTACTGTGGAAGGTTCCCCAGAGCACTTTGGTAGGTTCCCCAGAGTACTGTGGTAGGTTCCCCAAGAGTACTGTGGTAGATTCCCCCAGAGTACTGTGGTAGGTTCCCCCAAGGTACTGTGGTGGGTTCCCCAGAGTACTGTGATAGGTTCCCTCAGTATTTCTCTAGTGTTCCCTCAGTGTTTCCCCCGTGCTCCTCCAGTGTTCTCGTAGTGTTCAGCCAGTGCTCCTCCAGTGTTCCCCAGTTTTTTCCCGGTGTTCCCCTAGGGAAGTGTGGTAGGTTCCTCCAGTGTTACAACAGTACTCCTCCAGTGTTCACCCAGTGTTTCCACGGTGTTCACCCAGTGTTTCCAGGGTGTTCACCCAGTGTTTCCCGGTTTTCCCTCCAGTGTTCCACCAGTATTCCTTTAGTATTCCCCCGGTGTTCCCCAGAGTAGTGTGGTAGGTTCCCCCAGTGTTCCCCCGGTGTTTCCTCAGTGGAGTGTGGTAGGCTCCTCCAGTGTTATACCAGTGCTCCTCCAGTGTTCCCCAGGTGTTCCCCAGTATTCCTTTAGTATTCCCCCGGTGTTCCACCAGAGTAGTGTGGTAGGCTCCTGCAGTGTTCCTCCAGAGTAGCGTGTTAGGTTCCTCCAGTGTTTCCCCAGAGAAGTGTGGTAGGCTCCTCCATTGATCTCCCAGAGTAGTGTGGTAGGGTCCTCCAGTGTTCCCCAGTGCTCCCCACGAGTAGTGTGGTAGGCTCCTCCAGTGTTCCCCAGTGCTCCCTCAGAGTAGTGTTTTAGGCTCCTCCAGTGCTCCCCCAGAGTAGTGTGGTAGGCTCCTCCAGTGTTCCTCCAGTGTTCCTCCAGTGATCCTCTAGAGTAGTGTGGTAGGCTCCTCCAGTGTTCCTCCTGTGCTCCCCAGAGTAGTGTGGTAGGCTCCTCTAGTGTTCCTCCAGTGATCCCCCAGAGTATTGTGGTAGGTTCCTCCAGTGTTCCTCCAGTGCTCCCCCAGAGTAGTATGGTAGGCTCCTCCAGTGTTCCCCAGTGCTCCCCCAGAGTAGTGTGGTAGGCTCCTCCAGTGTTCCTCCAGTGATCCCCCAGAGTAGTGTGGTAGGCTTCTCCAGTGATCCCCCAGAGTAGTGTGGTAGACTCCTCCAGTGATCCACTAGTGATTGTTGAGTGATCCAGGGAGCTCCTGGATCACTGCTCCAGGATATTGTTGTCTCTCTTCCCTACACGGCCCCCTGCTGCTCTCACCTGGGGGCGTGGGCGTGTGTGTGGGCGGTGTGTGGGAGGTGTGTGGGCGGTGTGTGTGAGTGTGTATGTGTGTGTGTGTGTGTGTGTGTATGAGTGTGTGTGTGTGTGTGTGTGTGTGTGTGTGTGTGTGTGTGTGTGTGTGTGTGTGTGTGTGTGTGTGTGTGTGTGTGTGTGTGTGTGTGTGCGTGTGTTCATTCCACTTTCCTCATATCTTCTCCTTTTTATCCTCCCCTCCCGTCCTCCTCTCCTCTTTCTTCACTCTCCTTCCATCCTTGCTTTCTC
>NC_091302.1:6586794-6609759 GCF_038502225.1 Cherax quadricarinatus | reverse complement strand
GAGAGAGAGAGAGAGAGAGAGAGAGAGAGAGAGAGAGAGAGAGAGAGAGAGAGAGAGAGAGAGAGAGAGAGAGAGAGAGAGAGGGAATACCTTTCCAGCAATATCCTATGATGATATCCATGTGAATATCCAAAAATATTAATTTTTACAACTGCCTGTGCTTCAGATTCTTCAAGACTCCGGTGATCTTCACCATCTCCAAGGCTGAGGAACTAATTACCTCATTTTATGTCCTTGCATTGTATTGGTAAAGTCACTGGTTAGCAAAACGTCTCCAAATGAAGATACTCAGATGTTGAACATGTGTAACTGAGACGGGCAGTCAATGTAAGATGACAATGGGGTTTAGAATTTTTTTCATATCTGCTGAGGACTGTGCTTAGGTAATGCTTTCCGTCATCCTGGATGGTAATGTAATCATTATGTTTGCCAATTAGCTGGAGAAAAATTATACAGCTAAACTAGAGCATGTTAATATTTGTTTAGTAACAAAATCTAATTACAGAATTTGTCAGATAAAATCAGTGAATACTCAAGCAGCCAGGTTGCGCTACAGCGGCAGTAATAATAATAATCAGCTTGGGCTACATCATGGTAAATGTCAGAGAGCACAAAACTCTCTATCACCTGTCAGGTCAGCTTAACTCTTCATCCGATTTGTGAAGCCAATTCAGTGAAGCTTTGCAATGACAATATTTCACCTCTGTGGCGGCAATGCACATGTTATCAGAGTACAATGCGCTGCTGCATAATTTTTAATGTTACAATGTTTCTCTAAAGTAGTGTGTTATATTTTCCGAAACTATGAAAATTTTCTGAGAAGAGAGAACCACACAGAGTTACAGTATTTGTTTATCCAGGGGAGAGTTTGGCTTGAAATAAAGTGCTCTTGCATCTTTGGCCGGTCGCCATTTGGAGAAGACCCGGGCCGGAAATCCCGGCGAACCAACATCAATCAATCATCTCTCTACTATTGTACGTTTACAACGCAAATAAATCAAGGTAACGGGTGGGGTTTGAACCCATGGCAAGTGAGTTCTAAAACTCGCAGGCTAATGCTTTAACGTCTTGGATAGCTGGCTCTAATAAGATTCATCCAATTAGCTTTATTTCTATACACTCCACTCGTTTCTTGTATTGTTTGCAAATGTGTTATTACTAGTTAGAACGTAATTCTTGCAGCTCTGGGAGACAAACAAAATGTTGATCAGATTTTTATAAACTTTGTGAAAGCCTTCGACACACCTAAATGTTTTCCTGATAAATGCTTGCTCTTCGACCTGTGTCTTTCCTTCACTATTGTCTACAGTATGGCATTTGAATACAGATATGATCATGGAGTAGTAGCGCAGGTAATGCATGCTAAATGAATAACGGGAAACGTGACCAGATGGATATTCAACTTTCTAACACTCAGACTTAGTATCCAGTAGTCAACAAGACACACTCAGATGCCTTCACATTAGTGAGATCTTTTCCTGGGTTCACAGTACTCTTCTCAGTTCCCCTTCTCACTCTCGTACAAACCACTGATTTCAGTGCATCTTTCACAGATTATATACATGATATTTTGAAAGCAGAGTTCATCGAGGGAGCAGCAACCCCGCAAGCAGGTATAACTCAAGATTATCAGTAGGCTTCTGGATTAAAGTCATACCTCTGTTTGACTAAAGAATTCTTCTGTTCCAACGAAACATTTAAGCAATGAAGATACCCAGGTTTTGCACAGGTTACATATTAATCGGTCTTGTATACCATTAATATAATAATAAAAAAATATGATGTTCAGTGAAACAAATTTCAATTTATCCATTATAGAAAATTAAAGAAACAGATAAGTGGATTGTTAGGAGCTTGGACATCCATCACTCTTGTATGGGCGTCTTAGATAGGAATGCAGGCAAGTGGTTTTTATGAGCTGTCGTGTTGTTAGAGTGTGAGCAAGGTAACAGTTATGAAGGGTTTCAGGGAAACCGGTTACCCGGACAAGAGTGCTGGAGGTGGTAAGTAAAATGGCTGCACTCTGAAGGAGGGGGTGGGGATGTCAGAGAGCTTCCGAGTGACAGTGAAAGTGTTTTCTTCTTTGTCGAGTTACCCAAACTCGGTGGGAGACGGCCAGAGTGTTAAAAAAATGGAACACAATTTATAATGCAGTAAAACCACTCACAAGAACTGAAGAACAATGTATTATCCCTGGGGGAATATTGTATCTAAAGATCTTACGTTCAAAAGACAAATATTTTATTCATGTCCCAAATAATTTGCTTGAGAGAGCAAGAATCCTCAAAAAAAAAAAAAAAAAAAAAAAAAAAAAAAACAAAAAAAAAAAAAAAAAAAAAAAAAAAAAAAAAAAAAAAAAAAAAAAAAAAAAAATAGCCAAGCAAATAATGGTACTCTTTAAGGCACTTGTACTCTCTCGCCTGGAAAATTGCAACACACTAACAACTCCTATTAAGATGAAACTGCAGACCAGGAGAATGTTAAGAGAACTTTCACTGCCGGTATTAATTCAATCGCTCACCTAAACTCTTGAAAATGTCTACATTCTCTTAAAGTGTAGACATTACGATACACTCGTAGCCGAGAAAGCCACGAGTATATCATAATTTGCAGCTGAGTCATGGTATGCCATTCGCTTTACCAGAACCCATTATGCTAAATAATGTATGAGGTCACATTTATTTACTAGATTATAAGAGAAGTAGCGCACCAGCTACTCCGTCTGTCATGCCCCAGTATATCACACAGTGTTCCAGGTCCCAATATATTACACAGTGCAACTGGTCACACTCATATTCTAGATGACTGGATCAACATGGTAGCAGATATCCCGTGTACCAGGTCCCAGTATAATTCACAAGTGTACCAGGTCTCATACACTGGGTCACAAGGGCACCAGTACAACAGATGCATCCAGTACTAGGTCACACTGTACTACACAATATTCCAGGCCACACTTGGCAACAGGAACTTCCTTGTAGCAACAGCAGCAGCAGCAGCAGCAGCAGCAGCAGCAGCAGCAGCAGCAGCAGCAGCAGCAGCAGCAGCAGCAGCAGCAACAGCAGCAGCAGCAACAGCAGCAGCAGCAGCAGCAGCAGCAGCAGCAGCAGCAGCAGCAGCAGCAGCAGCAGCAGCAGCAGCAGCAGCAACAGCAGCAGCAGCAGCAGCAGCAGCAGCAGCAGCAGCAGCAGCAACAGCAGCAGCAGCAGCAGCAGCAGCAGCAGCAGCAGCAACAGCAGCAGCAGCAGCAGCAGCAGCAGCAGCAGCAGCAGCAGCAACAGCAGCAGCAGCAGCAGCAGCAGCAGCAGCAGCAGCAGCAGCAGCAGCAGCAGCAGCAACAGCAGCAGCAGCAGCAGCAGCAGCAGCAGCAGCAGCAGCAGCAGCAACAGCAGCAGCAGCAGCAGCAGCAGCAGCAGCATAAGCAGCAGCAGCAGCAGCAGCAGCAGCAGCAGCAGCAGCAGCAGCAGCAACAGCAGCAGCAGCAGCAGCAGCAGCAGCAGCAGCAGCAGCAGCAGCAGCAGCAACAGCAGCAGCAGCAGCAGCAGCAGCAGCAGCAGCAGCATAAGCAGCAGCAGCAGCAGCAGCATTTTGCGTCACCATCTGCTGGGTCAACACGTCCGGGATCAAGAGTAAATTGTTGAGTCATTAACAATATTCCCCGCACTCCAGCCATCAATCTTACCCTGTTGTCAAGAGCTTGGCATTTCAATCATGGAGGAATGTGGATACCAACAAACACACACACACCAGCCGGCTTTTGTTGTGTCTAGTTTTGCTCCATAAAGGGAGAGGAATCAATTTATTCTTCCCTTGATCATTCTCTCCCTTTGGGAATTGTTCATTTCGAATGAACGAAAATATGCGTTCATTGACAAACTTTTAATGTTGGTGAGAGTAGCATGAAGACTTTGAGGAGCGAGAGCGACAGTGTTGTTTTCGTCTCTTTGTTGGTTAAACTGCGGGACAGTTTTGAGCAGTAAACGTGAAATAAAACGTGTCGGAAAACTCTGAAATATCCTATATAACTATAACTTCAGAGTCAGTGGTGATGATGCAAGTGATGGAGTATGACGCACCATCCATTATACCTTATTGTTACCTTCTAACACCTATTCTGATATATATATATATATATATATATATATATATATATATATATATATATATATATATATATATATATATATATATATATATATATACATATATATATATAATGAACACTTGATCAGAGTCCCAGGACCGAAATGGTTTCGAAAAATACGTCCTAAATAATTGGTTTCAAAGTGATTTCCCTCAACTTGTCAGCAGTTATTTTGGTTCTTCATACATATCTCATTAGTATTATAAGTAACGTCTTATTAACTATTATTATTATTATTAAAGATTAGCCGGTATTCTCCCGGCCCGGGCCTTTTCCAAGTGGTGGCCCGGCCTTGGCTCCCTCTTTAGGGAGTATCTGAGACCTAAGTCTCCCATGGGAGGAGGCACAAGTACCTCCTCATCTTTGGGACCAACTGTCCCCAGGCCTAGCCACAAGCTAGGCCTCTCTGGTCTGCCATCCCCGCCCCAAGGGGGCAAATGGGAATGACAGTCTTATGAGCTAAAGGCTCGGGCTCAGGCACCTACCCTACCCTAGAAGGGTTAGGCATGGTATCGATTTTTCTTCTTATTAACTAGTGAAAGTTTTCATATTAAATGTACTCATGTGGACATAATGACAAATTTTGTGCTAAATATATTTAAAACAATTTACTAGTCTAATCATCAATCAGTTAATTAATGTGGTAATCAGTCAAAATAGGAGAGACATCATCGAGAAAAGGGTTATTGGGGTTCAGGACGTGTTTTTTTTTTAAGACACATCATGTCCCTCATTCACCTAGCAGTAAAATGGGTACCTGGGTGTTAGTTGACGGGTGTGAATCTCATCCTGGGAACAAAACTGATATAATTTGCCCGAAATGCTCTGCATAACCAGAGGTTTCTGTACTTAAGTATGTCACTGATGTCAATTAAGTCTATATACTTTGTACACGTAATTGTAGAATAAAAGATTATTTATTTATTTATTTATTTATTTATTTATTTAAGGTAGTTTTTCTTAGCACTAATGTTTTTGTTGGCCAAAGATCTGATGGGAAATAACTTAGTGACAAGTTCTGAAGAATCCTGGTTGTGTAAAATATTTTGCTGTGTTCAGTAATTGACTGTCAGTTTGATTTAAAGAGGAAAATAATGGCTGGTAGTAAAGTATATTAAAAGAATTGTTGGTTTTATAGAGAATTTATGTTAGCTTGGGCCAGCAGGCCTTCTGCAGTGTTTCTCTATATTTATAATATAGTACTAAGAACACTATTTATTTCTATCTTACGTTATTCCAGTTGTTATACAAAGCATTCGAATAAACTTCCAGTTGCCAAATATCTAAATTTACTTCAATATTTATATGGCATGGTTTTTAAACTGTCGGTTCTGTTTCATGTTCTGTATTCTTCGCTTCCTGTCAACTATAGTGGCCTCCCTTTACCCTGCATGACTGGGTATGAGAGTGGAGTGTGGGTATGGGAGCCCATTGCCTTTTCCGGTGTTTCTGAAGACAGGCACAGCACTCCATACACTGCCTTCCTATCTGAGAATTTTCCACTCACTTTACCTGTTGCAACCCTTGCAACATTGCATAACTGCTACAAAGGTGCTGATGAGAGAACGAAAGACCTATAGATAGCACTTTCCAAGTGCTTCCGTGATTTCTCACATTATTCACTGGGTAAACCACTGGCTCACTCTAGTCTTCCCGTTGTTTCTGTTGCCCATTGGCACTAACCTCTTCTCTACCACCCTGCACTTTGTGGTCACGTGTATTTCGTTTACTGTCTTCCCCTCAAGCTCTCTCACCCACCTTCTCGTACTGCCTCACTCTTTAATGTTAACTCTAATATGCATTCGAAACTCATGACCACGTGGTCACTAGTGTCAAAGGCACTAGCGATTTTTCCTATGTGTGATTTTCCCCATGTCCGGACTGTTGAAGGTAAATACGAGGTCCAGCCTTGCTGGTTCATTGTCTCCCCTTTCTCTGGTTGTGTCCCTAACATGCTGGTACATGAAGCTCTCTAGCACCACCTCCAGCATTTTGACTCTCCACTTGTCAGGTCCCCCTTGTGGCTCCAGATCTTCTTATGGTTGAAATCCCTCATGATTAGTACCTTCATAGGCCCTTCTCGCCACTTAGGCTAGTGTGGCCACCATCTTTTGTTACTCTCACTATATTCTTGTCTTTGTGCTGTGTTCAGTGGTGGGTTGTACATCACTGCTATCAACACTTTTAGATCCCCAGTTAGAAGTGTTGCTACTATGTAGTCACCCGCTTCACCTCTGACTAGTCCTCCCATCTCCTCAAAACTCCATTGGTTCTTGATGAGTAGTGCAACTCCTCCTTCCACTCTGTTCAGCCTGTCATTCCTCGGGATCTGATAGCCAGACGGGAATATTGCATCTGATATCACTCTCGTAAAATTTGTTTTTGTGAGTACTATGATATCCTGGGATGCCTCAGTAATTCTTTCCTGTCACTCGTCACTTTTATTTATTCCATACCATATCTTCAGCTTCATTTCCAGAACTGTATTCTGGGATGGGAGGGGTTGTTAGAGGCTGAGGGTGCGGTAGACAAGGCTGGATGTTATGGTGAGCTGTTATTATTGTTGTTTTTGTTTTTGCTTTTGTGGTGGTTGTGGTCTGTGTGTGTGTGTGTGTGTGTGTGTGTGTGTGTGTGTGTGTGTGTGTGTACTCACCTAATTGTACTCACCTAATTGTGGTTGCAGGGGTCGAGACTCAGCTCCTGGCCCCGCCTCTTCACTGATCGCTACTGGATCCTCTCTCTCTGCTTCCTGAGCTTTGTCATACCTCTTCTTAAAACTATGTATGGTTCCTGCCTCCACTACTTCACTTGCTAGGCTATTCCACTTGCTGACAACTCTATGACTGAAGAAATACTTGTGTGTGTGTGTGTGTGTGTGTGTGTGTGTGTGTGTGTGTGTGTGTGTGTATGTGTGTGTGTGTGTGTGTGTGTGTGTGTGTGTGTGTGTGTGTGTGTGTGTGTGTGTGTGTGTGTGTGTGTGTGTGTGTAAAAATGTACACTGTACATACACACGCTTAGACATTATGGGCAACAGATGAAGGAAAGTATTCAAACAGATTTTAGGTTATGGGATCTATAAACTACACCAGAGGTTGTCCCTCTATGCATATACATATATAAAATATAATACTGTTTACCATCAAGTCAGGATGATCCACAGAGACACACACAGTAACGTCTACCTTAATCTCTACCTCTCTTTCTCGACTGTATTTATGAGGTTTCTCAAGATTTGTATTAAGAATGAGATTTGATTAATTTTAAACAATAGGTTAAAAATATTTAAATAATTTCAGTAAATACTAGATTATTTATGTAATGAGTAAAAAATTACTTTCATATACACTTTAGGCAATATATGAAGTGCTTCTACACAATACCCTTGGGAGCGAAGTGCTCCTTTGAACCTAGGTATCGAGTCTTTCTCCGTCCCATTGACATCACTGAATTTGTCGATGATGATTTAATTCACAAATGTAATTTGATTTAATGTTTCTGCCATCATTATGTTAGATATACATTTTTTTTACCTTATCCAGTCTTCTATATATTCCTCTCTCCTACACAACCAATTTCATCTCTCATAACCTCTCCTCTTCTTGCATGCTCCTCTTCCCCACTTAGCATTCTTCATTTTTGATCTCTTTTGCTGAACCATTTCTTCTAGTTATTACTCTTCTACTCCCTTCTTCCCCCTTTATCTTCTCTTCCACATCACCTCTCATGCACACAAACATTCTTTTGTAAATTGAACGATCTCTCTTGGGTACTGGTAGACTACCGTTGATGACGTCCATCAATCGTTTGTACAGAACACTTGTACGATGCTCGTAGTTTTAGTTTTTCTAAATGTATATTATGCCTTTCTTTACCTAGTTTTCCTTCCCTTATACAGGAATATTGCTGTCACTCACGTAGCCTATACAGCCAGCAGGTACTCAGTCACCGTAATCAATATCTCTGGAACGATCCATCACCTGGCTTCCAGGATGAAGGAAAGAGGATGATAAGCGTTCCAGGCCTGAGATATAACACACAACTCACCGTTAAGTCCATGTTCCAAAGACAGTTAAGGCACCACTAGAGTCACATCAACTCATGAGTGCTTCTCCCCGTGGCCTTCATTTTTTTTTTTTTACACCTTGTCATCCTTTCTCTCTCTCTCTCTCTCTCTCTCAACACAAAATGGAAGCTAACATTCTTACGAGCATTATTAAATACATACAATCAAGCTTACTTATATAAGTACACACAGTCACTTATAAACTATAAGGAACAGCGATAAAAAGAAAGAAACTGACAGGGAGAGAAAGGACCCAGTAGCAACCAGTGAAGAGGCGGGGCCAGGAGCTAAGACTCGACCCCTGTAACCACAAATAGATGAGTACAAATAGGTGTGTACACACACACACACACACACACACACACACACACACACACACACCACACACACACACACACACACAGGAGCTATGAATCGATTTCTGCAACCATAATTAGGTGAATACAGACACTCACACACACACAGCCCGTTTGGAATCCACACATGGCAAAGCACGTCAGGAAATTAGAGAAAGTGTAAAGGTTTGCTACGAGACTAGTCCCAACCAGTCCCGGAATTAAGGGGCATGGCCTACAAGGAAAGGTTAAGGGAAATCGACTCGACAACACTGGATGACAAGATTGATAGGGTAGACATGATAACGACATATAAAATACTGAGAGGAATCGACAAGGTGGACAGCGACAGGATGTTCTAGAGATGGGACACAGTAACAAGGGGTCACATTTGGAAGTTGAAGACTCAGATGAATAACAGGGATGT
Organism: Cherax quadricarinatus; assembly: GCF_038502225.1. Classification (NCBI taxonomy): domain Eukaryota; kingdom Metazoa; phylum Arthropoda; class Malacostraca; order Decapoda; family Parastacidae; genus Cherax; species Cherax quadricarinatus. Next base: position 6,600,790 of record NC_091302.1, on the reverse strand, counting down.
TAGAAAGTATACATTGCTTTAAGAAGAGATATGATAAAGCTCACGGACCAGGGCGTGAGTGGACCTAGTGGCGACCAGTGAAGAGGCGGGGCTATGACCTATGACTCCACCCCTGCAACTACAATTGGGTGAGTACAATTAGGTGAGTACACACACTCACAGCAACATAATAGAAACTGAAATCATGGTACGCAAATGCATATGAAGTAAGAAAATTGTGATGAATTGAGCTAACAAATAGCGGAGGTATCTCCAGGCATTAAAGTACTCACACAGATAGTTCGGAGAGACAGAGATAGTTTGGAGAGACAGAGATTACTTGAAAAATGAGAGAAACCAAATTTCAAAAGATATTACACAGGAACGAGTCGATTACTGAATGAAGTGAACTGCAAGGAAACATAGTGAATGAAGTGAGGGCTTATGTAGCTAGTAAGTGCTGGGAGGCAGAGGAGAAATTCCAACTAAGTAGCAGAAGCAATGATAAGAACAGAGTGATTCCATGGTTCACCAAGACATGCAGACAAGCAAACTTTAAAATGCTAGAGCATGGAGGAGCAGACTTGTCAGAAACGAATAATCATTGATATAAAGAGAGGCTCTAGGCCATTTAAGAAAGAAGACAACAGTTAAGAGCCATGTAATCAGGCTGAAGATAAAAAGAAGACCTCACGAAAAATGAACAGGAAATCTGAGAGAGTTCAAAAAAAAAAAGCATTATAGAGGTATTTTAGAAAAACAAAGAAATGTTACCAGAGAGCCAATGAGATAGAGCTCACCAACGAGTACTGGCACAGTGCGTGCAACAGGAGAAGAGGGGTGGAAACTGCTGTGTGAGCTAGACCTCGAAGGCACTAGGACCAGATAATATTTCTCTATGGGTCCTGAGAGAGGGAGCAAAGATACTGTGTGAGCCACTAACTAAAACTTTCATCAAGTCTGTCGACACAGGGCTATTGCCAGAGGTGTGTAAGACAGCTAGTGTAGTCCCAGTATTTAAAAAAAGAATTTAGGCAGGTAGTACTGAGCTACAGGCTAGTATCACTGACATGCAGAGTATGTAAGGTTATGGAGAAGATTATCAGGAAAGGAGTGGTGGAGCACCTAGAAACTAACAGGCTCATGAAATTCAGGGAAGACAGGAGAGAGAGGGAAGACAGGAGAGAGGGAAGAGTGGATTGAATATTCCTTGGCCTATAAAACGGCTTTTCACACAGTACCACAAGAGGAGCAGGCAGGGAATATATCACATACATATCAAACAACCACTCACATATCACATTGATATCAACCAACCACTCATATATCACATTAATATCAACCAACCATTCGCATATCATGTTAATATGAACCACTACTCACATACCAGCTTCCCACCTACAGAACACATTCATACCGCACAACTATCCACAGAACATGTTCATATTAACTACTCATGGACGCTGTCAGAATCTCTCTCTTTCCCCACTCCTCACTTTCCTTCACCCTCCCTCTTTTTCCAAACACTACACCTCCATTCCCAGTCTCAATCCACATTCACATCTCTATATCTCATCCTTCCACTCAAGCAAGACATCAGACGTGATTACAGAGACAATCTTCCTGCACAGGAGAAACAAGACAGGAGGAGGAAAGTGGGCGTGGCACTACTAATCAGGAAGAACTGAAGCTTCGAGGAAATGGCACTCCAAGATTAGACTAGCTTCTCTGATTACATATCCGGAACGATAACCAGGCAAGGAAACGTGGTCCTTGGAACTGGTTAATACATCCCATTCCTGGTATCAGCATAATTACCGTAAGTAACCTAGAAAAAGACTTTTAAGGCAAATTTTTTCAAAGCTGAAAAAGCAAAAAGGTGTAGTTCCACATTGGTGACGGACTGGTGGAGACGTAATGGTACAATATCTTACTACTACAATATCTTACTACAATATCTTACTACCGTTTCGTGATATAAATCCCGTGTATATATGAGCTAGGTACAGTCAGGAGCACTGCCTTAACAGTAGTAATAACAGGAGGCAGCAAGTGGTTACTACACCACCAGAACGAGATGCGTAAACACCAGGAAACACTCTGGATTGAGTTTAGTTTCAGAGCAGCGAAGGAAACAGTGAAATAGTCAGTACAGTTCTTCAGCGAATGGTATAACTTTCCATACACAGCATCCATAAAAGGATGGAAGGACAGGTCGACACAAGGAGGGAATTCCATAAACACCTAGTTACTGCTGCTTCTACTACGGCTGCTAGTACTATTACTGATATTTCTGCTACTACTAATACTAATACTACTTTCACTACGATTACTACTGCTGCTACTGCTATTACTATCACACTGCTACGATTACTGCTACTACTACTACTATCACTACTAGGACTATTACTATTGCTATTTCAACTACTACAATTACGACTACTACCACTACTACTGCTGATACTGTTATTCCTACTACTGCCACTACTACTATTACTACTACTACTTCTACTCATACTATTATTACTTCCACTACTAATATCACTACTATCACAGCTACAACTACTACTGCTGCTACCATTTCTACTACTACTACTACTACTACTACTACTACTACTACTACTACTACTACTACTACTACTACTACTACTACTACTGGTATTTAAATTTAATTGTACATGGTAAAAAATCACAAATAAACTTAGTATAATTTTGTTTTAAGCTGAGGAGAACACATGTTAAAGCACTTATAAACAGCTAACTAGTGCGCTGATTGAAGCTTAAAAAAAAAAATTCTTTTGCGACAGCTAAGCTTTTCAGACCCCAAAGAAAATGTAAGCAGCTCTGAGCCTTTGTTATAACTGGCTTATTGTGACATTGTTACGGCTGGCTTATTGTTACGTTGTTGACAGGGGGACACGAGAGACCTGCCACTCAGCACTGTGGAAACTGTAAACAATGAGAGATAAAGTGGCTAACTTCACCACATCACTTTACGGCTCTTCCAACATGTTATATGATGTAAGAAATTTTATTAATATTTTTTTTTTTGCTCTACAAGTTCTTGTTGAAGCTTCAGAACCTGTCCTCAAAAAATATTGTCAGTTTCTGTGTTTCTTACGTCAAAATGAAGAGCGAGTATCAGCGTCTCAAAATCATGCCGTGATTGGACGTGGTGACGCAACATGACTGTAATGATCGTAACTTTATATAATTTCTGGTCAGTTCCATCGTCTGGAATCATATGAAGCTGAAGCATGAGAACGATGTTCACGTGTACCAGTGTTAACGTGTACCAGTGTTAACGTGTACCAGTGTTCACGTGTACCAGTGTTAACGTGTACCAGTGTTAACGTGTACCAGTGTTCACGTGTACCAGTGTTAACGTGTACCAGTGTTCACGTGTACCAGTGTTAACGTGTACCAGTGTTCACGTGTACCAGTGTTAACGTGTACCAGTGTTAACGTGTACCAGTGTTAACGTGTACCAGTGTTCACGTGTACCAGTGTTAACGTGTACCAGTGTTAACGTGTACCAGTGTTCACGTGTACCAGTGTTAACGTGTACCAGTGTTCACGTGTACCAGTGTTAACGTGTACCAGTGTTCACGTGTACCAGTGTTAACGTGTACCAGTGTTCACGTGTACCAGTGTTAACGTGTACCAGTGTTCACGTGTACCAGTGTTAATGTATACCAGTGTTAACGTGTACCAGTGTTAATGTGTACCAGTGTTAACGTGTACCAGTGTTAACGTGTACCAGTGTTAACGTGTGCCAGTGTTCACGTGTACCAGTGTTAACGTGTACCAGTGTTCACGTGTACCAGTGTTCACGTGTACCAGTTTTAACGTGTACCAGTGTTAACGTGTACCAGTGTTAACGTGTACCAGTGTTAATGTGTACCAGTGTTCACGTGTACCAGTGTTAACGTGTACCAGTGTTAACGTGTACCAGTGTTAACGTGTACCAGTGTTCACGTGTACCAGTGTTAACGTGTACCAGTGTTAACGTGTACCAGTGTTAACGTGTACCAGTGTTAACGTGTACCATTGTTCACGTGTACCAGTGTTCACGTGTACCAGTGTTCACGAGTACCAGTGTTCACGTGTACCAGTGTTCACGAGTACCAGTGTTCACGTGTACCAGTCTTCACGAGTACCAGTGTTCACGTATACCAGGGTTAACGTGTACCAGTGTTAACGTGCACCAGTGTTCAAGTGTACCAGTGTTAACGTGTACCAGTGTTAACGTGTACCAGTGTTAACGTGTACCAGTGTTCACGTGTACCAGTGTTAACGTGTACCAGTGTTAACGTGTACCAGTGTTCACGTGTACCAGTTTTCACGTGTACCAGTGTTAACGTGTACCAGTGTTCACGTGTACCAGTGTTAACGTGTACCAGTGTTCACGTGTACCAGTGTTCACGTGTACCAGTGTTAACGTGTACCAGTGTTCACGTGTACCAGTGTTAACGTGTACCAGTGTTAACGTGTACCAGTGTTCACGTGTACCAGTGTTCACGTGTACCAGTGTTAACGTGTACCAGTGTTCACGTGTACCAGTGTTAACGTGTACCAGTGTTCACGTGTACCAGTGTTAACGTGTACCAGTGTTCACGTGTACCAGTGTTAACGTGTACCAGTGTTAACGTGTACCAGTGTTAACGTGTACCAGTGTTCACGTGTACCAGTGTTAATGTGTACCAGTGTTAACGTGTACCAGTGTTCACGTGTACCAGTGTTAATGTGTACCAGTGTTAACGTGTACCAGTGTTAACGTGTACCAGTGTTAACGTGTACCAGTGTTCAGGTGCACCAGTGTTAACGTGCACCAGTGTTCACGTGCACCAGTGTTCACGTGAACCAGTGTTCACGTGCACCAGTGTTAACGTGCAAAAGTGTTAACGTGTACCAGTGTTAACGTGTACCAGTGTTCACGTGTACCAGTATTCACGTGCACCAGTGTTCACGTGTACCAGTGTTCACGTGTACCAGTGTTAACGTGTACCAGTGTTCACTTGCACCAGTGTTAACGTGTACTAGTGTTCATGTCTACCAGCATTCACGTGTGCCAGTGTTCACGTGTACCAGTGTTCACGTGTACCAGTGTTAACGTGTACCAGTTTTCACGTGTACCAGTTTTAACGTGTACCAGTGTTCACTTGTACCAGTGTTAACGTGTACTAGTGTTCATGTCTAAGAGCATTCACGTGTGCCAGTGTTCACGTGTAACAGTGTTCACGTGTACCAGTGTTCACGTGTACCAGTGTTAACGTGTACCAGTGTTCACGTGTACCAGTGTTCACGTGCACCAGTGTTCACGTGTACCAGTGTTCACGTGTACCAGTGTTCACGTGTGCCAGTGTTCACGTGTACCAGTGTTCACTTGCACCAGTGTTCACGTGTACCACTGTTCACGTGCACCAGTGTTCACGTGTACCATTGTTCACGTGCACCAGTGTTCACGTGTACCAGTGTTCACTTGCACCAGTGTTCACGTATACCAGTGTTAACGTGCACCAATGTTCACGAGTACCAGTGTTCACGTGTACCAGTGTTCACGTGCACCAGTGTTCACGTGTACCAGTGTTCATGTGTAAAGGTGCTCACGTGCACCAGTGTTCACGTGCACTAGTGTTCACGTGTACCAGTGTTCACGTGTGCCAGTGTTCACGTGCACCAGTTTTAACGTGCACAAGTGTTCACGTGCACCAGTGTTCACGTGAACCGGTGTTCACGTGCAACAGTGTTAACGTGCACCAGTGTTCACGTGTACCAGTATTAACGTTTACCAGTGTTCACGTGTACCAGTGTTCACGTGCACCAGTGTTCACGTGCACCAGTGTTCACCTGTACCAGTGTTCACCTGTACCAGTGTTCACGTGTACCAGTGTTTACGTGCACCAGTGTTCACGTGCACCAGTGTTCACGTGCACCAGTGTTCACGTGCACCAGTGTTCACGTGTACCAGTGTTCACGTGCACCAGTTTTCACGTGCACCAGTCTTCACATGCACCAGTGTTCACGTGCACCAGTGTTCACGTGTACCAGAGTTCACGTGTACCAGTGTTCACGTGCACCTGTGTTCACGTGTACCAGTGTTCACGTGCACCAGTGTTCACGGGTACCAGTGTTCACGTGTACCAGTGTTCACGTGCACCAGTGTTCACGTGTACCAGTGTTCACGTGTACCAGTGTTCACGTGTACCAGTGTTCACGTGTACCAGTGTTCACGTGTACCAGTGTTCACGTGTACCAGTGTTCACGTGCACCAGTGTTCACGTGTACCAGTGTTCACGTGGACCAGTGTTCACGTGTACCAGTGTTCACGTGCACCTGTGTTCACGTGTACCAGTGTTCACGTGCACCAGCGTTCACGTGTACCAGTGTTCACGTGCACCAGTGTTCACGTGCACTAGTGTTCACGTGTGCCAGTGTTCACGTGCACCAGTGTTCACGTGTACCAGTGTTCACGTGCACCAGTGTTCACGTGTGCCAGTGTTCACGTGCACCAGTGTTCACGTGTACCAGTGTTCACGTGCACAAGTGTTCACGTGTACCAGTGTTCACGTGTACCAGTGTTCACGTGTACCAGTGTTCACGTGCACCAGTGTTCACGTGTACCAGTGTTCACGTGCACCAGTTTTCACGTGTACCAATGTTCACGTGCACCAGCGTTCACGTGCACCAGTTTTCACGTGTACCAGTGTTCACCTGCACCAGCGTTCACGTGCACCAGTTTTCACGTGTACCAATGTTCACGTGCACCAGCGTTCACGTGCACCAGTTTTGACGTGCACCAGTGTTCACGTGTACCAGTGTTCACGTGTACCAGTGTTCACGTGTACCAGTGTTCACGAGCACCAGCGTTCACGTGCACCAGTTTTGACGTGCACCAGTGTTCACGTGCACCAGTTTTCACGTGTACCAGTGTTCACGTGCACCAGCGTTCACGTGCACCAGTTTTCACGTGTACCAATGTTCACGTGCACCAGCGTTCACGTGCACCAGTTTTGACATGTACCAGTGTTCACGTGTACCAGTGTTCACGTGTACCAGTGTTCACGTGTACCAGTGTTCACGTGTACCAGTGTTCACGTGTACCAGTGTACACGTGTACCAGTGTTCACGTGTACCAGTGTTCACGTGTACCAGTGTTCACGTGTACCAGTGTTCACGTGTACCAGTGTTCACGTGTACCAGTGTTCACGTGTACCAGTGTTCACGTGTACCAGTGTTCACGTGTACCAGTGTTCACGTGTACCAGTGTTAACGTGTACCAGTGTTAACGTGTACCAGTGTTAACGAGTACCAGTGTTCACGTGTACCAGTGTTCACGTGTACCAGTGTTCACGTGTACCAGTGTTCACGTGTACCAGTGTTCACGTGTACCAGTGTTCACGTGTACCAGTGTTCACGTGTACCAGTGTTAACGTGTACCAGTGTTAACGTGTACCAGTGTTAACGTGTACCAGTGTTAACGTGTACCAGTGTTCACGTGTACCAGTGTTAACGTGTACCAGTGTTAACGTGTACCAGTGTTAACGTGTACCAGTGTTAACGTGTACCAGTGTTAACGTGTACCAGTGTTAACGTGTACCAGTGTTCACGTGTACCAGTGTTAACGTGTACCAGTGTTAACGTGTACCAGTGTTAACGTGTACTAGTGTTCACATGTACCAGTGTTCACGTGTACCAGTGTTAACGTGTACCAGTGTTAACGTGTACCAGTGTTAACGTGTACCTGTGTTCACGTGTACCAGTGTTAACGTGTACCAGTGTTAACGTGTACCAGTGTTAACGTGTACCAGTGTTAACGTGCACCAGCGTTCACGTGCACCAGTTTTCACGTGTACCAGTGTTCACCTGCACCAGCGTTCACGTGCACCAGTTTTCACGTGTACCAATGTTCACGTGCACCAGCGTTCACGTGCACCAGTTTTGACGTGCACCAGTGTTCACGTGTACCAGTGTTCACGTGTACCAGTGTTCACGTGTACCAGTGTTCACGAGCACCAGCGTTCACGTGCACCAGTTTTGACGTGCACCAGTGTTCACGTGCACCAGTTTTCACGTGTACCAGTGTTCACGTGCACCAGCGTTCACGTGCACCAGTTTTCACGTGTACCAATGTTCACGTGCACCAGCGTTCACGTGCACCAGTTTTGACATGTACCAGTGTTCACGTGTACCAGTGTTCACGTGTACCAGTGTTCACGTGTACCAGTGTTCACGTGTACCAGTGTTCACGTGTACCAGTGTACACGTGTACCAGTGTTCACGTGTACCAGTGTTCACGTGTACCAGTGTTCACGTGTACCAGTGTTCACGTGTACCAGTGTTCACGTGTACCAGTGTTCACGTGTACCAGTGTTCACGTGTACCAGTGTTCACGTGTACCAGTGTTCACGTGTACCAGTGTTAACGTGTACCAGTGTTAACGTGTACCAGTGTTAACGAGTACCAGTGTTCACGTGTACCAGTGTTCACGTGTACCAGTGTTCACGTGTACCAGTGTTCACGTGTACCAGTGTTCACGTGTACCAGTGTTCACGTGTACCAGTGTTAACGTGTACCAGTGTTAACGTGTACCAGTGTTAACGTGTACCAGTGTTAACGTGTACCAGTGTTCACGTGTACCAGTGTTAACGTGTACCAGTGTTAACGTGTACCAGTGTTAACGTGTACCAGTGTTAACGTGTACCAGTGTTAACGTGTACCAGTGTTAACGTGTACCAGTGTTCACGTGCACCAGTGTTAACGTGTACCAGTGTTAACGTGTACCAGTGTTAACGTGTACCAGTGTTAACGTGTACCAGTGTTCACATGTACCAGTGTTCACGTGTACCAGTGTTAACGTGTACCAGTGTTAACGTGTACCAGTGTTAACGTGTACCTGTGTTCACGTGTACCAGTGTTAACGTGTACCAGTGTTAACGTGTACCAGTGTTAACGTGTACCAGTGTTAACGTGTACCAGTGTTAACGTGTACCAGTGTTAACGTGTACCAGTGTTAACGTGTACCAGTGTTAACGTGTACCAGTGTTAACGTGTACCAGTGTTAACGTGTACCAGTGTTAACGTGCACCAGCGTTCACGTGTACCAGTGTTAACGTGTACCAGTGTTAACGTGTACCAGTGTTAACGTGTACCAGTGTTAACGTGTACCAGTGTTAACGTGTACCAGTGTTAACGTGTACCAGTGTTAACGTGTACCAGTGTTCACGTGTACCAGTGTTAACGTGTACCAGTGTTAACGTGTACCAGTGTTAACGTGTACCAGTGTTAACGTGTACCAGTGTTAACGTGTACCAGTGTTCACGTGTACTAGTGTTCACGTGTACCAGTGTTAACGTGTACCAGTGTTAACGTGTACCAGTGTTAACGTGTACCAGTGTTAACGTGTACCAGTGTTAACGTGTACCAGTGTTCACGTGTACCAGTGTTCACGTGCACCAGTGTTCACGTGTACCAGTGTTAACGTGTACCAGTGTTCACGTGTACCAGTGTTCACGTGCACCAGTGTTCACGTGTACCAGTGTTAACGTGTACCAGTGTTCACGTGCACCAGTGTTAACGTGTACCAGTGTTCACGTGTACCAGTGTTCACGTGTACCAGTGTTCACGTGCACCACTGTTCACGTGCACCAGTGTTCACGTGCACCAGTGTTCACGTGCACCAGTGTTCATGTGCACCAGTGTTCACGTGCACCAGTGTTCACGTGTACCAGTGTTCACGTGCACCAGTGTTCACGTGTACCAGTGTTCACGTGCACCAGTGTTCACGTGTACCAGTGTTCACGTGCACCACTGTTCACGTGCACCAGTGTTCACGTGCACCAGTGTTCACGTGTACCACTGTTCACGTGCACCAGTGTTCACGTGTATTCTAGTGTATGACAACTTTCTTTAATTTATGACGCTGATGTGTCGTAACTTTACCTCACGAAGCTGGGGTGTCGTAACTTTCTTTACTTCATAATGCTGAGGTGTCGTAACTTTCTTTACTTCATGACTCTGGTGTGTCGTAACTTTCTTTACTTCATGACTCTGGTGTGTCGTAACTTTCTTTACTTCATGACTCTGGTGTGTCGTAACTTTCTTTACTTCATGATGCTGAGGTGTCGTAACTTTCTTTACTTCATGACTCTGGGGTGTAGTAACTTCTTTACTTCATGATGCTGAGGTGTCGTAACTTTCTTTACTTCATGACTCTGGGGTGTCGTAACTTTCTTTTCTTCATGACTCTGAGGTGTCGTAACTTTCTTTACTTCATGACTCTGGTGTGTTGTAACTTGGGAAAGGATTATGCAACTATTAGATCAAAGTGACTTATTGGAAACTTTATATAAACCATCCATAATTTGGTTTCCATGTGATAACTTGAGAAAGACTTTTCTGATCGGCTTCAAGCTTTTCTCCACCAGTGCTTCCAGGTTAGAAGAAAGATGGATTTGGTGTGTAGAGGTACTAATTTACTAATTTTATTTTTAAGATAGTGTAGTATTATTTTCCAACAAATAATGCTTACTGCTGGAAGCTTAATTAAGATAAGTTTTTTAGTTACCGTGACATAACGTGACTAACGTCTCTCTATTCCATTCGTCGCGGCTTTCATACGAGACTCGCTCACATTGCCCGTCAGGTGTACTTATCTCGACGGCACTTAAGCCGATCACTGACTTATGTAGAGAAATAGGCCTATGTCCTCTTTTGTGCCGCCTGAGCCCCTTGTTTATTGTGTGCCCATAGCTCATCTTTATCGTTTTTTCTTTGTAATGTTGACTTTTAATTATCTATAAAAGTTTACTTTGACAGCTGAAACGGATAAGGTTTTGTTTGTTTCTGAAGCTTGGATACATGCCTGATGTTATGTGTGTCACTGATTAAATACTTCTAGCTTTACACCGGGCTGAATTCCAGTTCCTGTAGATCAACATTCTCTATTGATCAACAGATTCTGTTGATCAACAGTTAATGTTGATACACAGCTCATGAACCACATTAGAGTTATAATATCTCGGTCTCGTAAAGTAACTGTTGTTCTTCTAATATTGCTATGACTGTTGCTAGCAATGATGTTCAGGGTACTAGAGTTATACCAGGTATATCCTTCCTGGATCACTGAAATACATGGTGCTAGAGTTATTTTATACCAGGTATATCCTTCCTGGATCACTGAAATACATGGTGCTAGAGTTATTTTATACCAGGTATATCCTTCCTGGATCACTGAAATACATGGTGCTAGAGTTATTTTATACCAGGTATATCCTTCCTGGATCACTGAAATACATGGTGCTAGAGTTATTTTATACCAGGTATATCCTTCCTGGATCACTGAAATACATGGTGCTAGAGTTATTTTATACCAGGTATATCCTTCCTGGATCACTGAAATACATGGTGCTAGAGTTATTTTATACCAGGTATATCCTTCCTGGATCACTGAAATACATGGTGCTAGAGTTATTTTATACCAGGTATATCCTTCCTGGATCACTGAAATACATGGTGCTAGAGTTATTTTATACCAGGTATATCCTTCCTGGATCACTGAAATACATGGTGCTAGAGTTATTTTATACCAGGTATATCCTTCCTGGATCACTGAAATACATGGTGCTAGAGTTATTTTATACCAGGTATATCCTTCCTGGATCACTGAAATACATGGTGCTAGAGTTATTTTATACCAGGTATATCCTTCCTGGATCACTGAAATACATGGTGCTAGAGTTATTTTATACCAGGTATATCCTTCCTGGATCACTGAAATACATGGTGCTAGAGTTATTTTATACCAGGTATATCCTTCCTGGATCACTGAAATACATGGTGCTAGAGTTATTTTATACCAGGTATATCCTTCCTGGATCACTGAAATACATGGTGCTAGAGTTATTTTATACCAGGTATATCCTTCCTGGATCACTGAAATACATGGTGCTAGAGTTATTTTATACCAGGTATATCCTTCCTGGATCACTGAAATACATGGTGCTAGAGTTATTTTATACCAGGTATATCCTTCCTGGATCACTGAAATACATGGTGCTAGAGTTATTTTATACCAGGTATATCCTTCCTGGATCACTGAAATACATGGTGCTAGAGTTATTTTATACCAGGTATATCCTTCCTGGATCACTGAAATACATGGTGCTAGAGTTATTTTATACCAGGTATATCCTTCCTGGATCACTGAAATACATGGTGCTAGAGTTATTTTATACCAGGTATATCCTTCCTGGATCACTGAAATACATGGTGCTAGAGTTATTTTATACCAGGTATATCCTTCCTGGATCACTGAAATACATGGTGCTAGAGTTATTTTATACCAGGTATATCCTTCCTGGATCACTGAAATACATGGTGCTAGAGTTATTTTATACCAGGTATATCCTTCCTGGATCACTGAAATACATGGTGCTAGAGTTATTTTATACCAGGTATATCCTTCCTGGATCACTGAAATACATGGTGCTAGAGTTATTTTATACCAGGTATATCCTTCCTGGATCACTGAAATACATGGTGCTAGAGTTATTTTATACCAGGTATATCCTTCCTGGATCACTGAAATACATGGTGCTAGAGTTATTTTATACCAGGTATATCCTTCCTGGATCACTGAAATACATGGTGCTAGAGTTATTTTATACCAGGTATATCCTTCCTGGATCACTGAAATACATGGTGCTAGAGTTATTTTATACCAGGTATATCCTTCCTGGATCACTGAAATACATGGTGCTAGAGTTATTTTATACCAGGTATATCCTTCCTGGATCACTGAAATACATGGTGCTAGAGTTATTTTATACCAGGTATATCCTTCCTGGATCACTGAAATACATGGTGCTAGAGTTATTTTATACCAGGTATATCCTTCCTGGATCACTGAAATACATGGTGCTAGAGTTATTTTATACCAGGTATATCCTTCCTGGATCACTGAAATACATGGTGCTAGAGTTATTTTATACCAGGTATATCCTTCCTGGATCACTGAAATACATGGTGCTAGAGTTATTTTATACCAGGTATATCCTTCCTGGATCACTGAAATACATGGTGCTAGAGTTATTTTATACCAGGTATATCCTTCCTGGATCACTGAAATACATGGTGCTAGAGTTATTTTATACCAGGTATATCCTTCCTGGATCACTGAAATACATGGTGCTAGAGTTATTTTATACCAGGTATATCCTTCCTGGATCACTGAAATACATGGTGCTAGAGTTATTTTATACCAGGTATATCCTTCCTGGATCACTGAAATACATGGTGCTAGAGTTATTTTATACCAGGTATATCCTTCCTGGATCACTGAAATACATGGTGCTAGAGTTATTTTATACCAGGTATATCCTTCCTGGATCACTGAAATACATGGTGCTAGAGTTATTTTATACCAGGTATATCCTTCCTGGATCACTGAAATACATGGTGCTAGAGTTATTTTATACCAGGTATATCCTTCCTGGATCACTGAAATACATGGTGCTAGAGTTATTTTATACCAGGTATATCCTTCCTGGATCACTGAAATACATGGTGCTAGAGTTATTTTATACCAGGTATATCCTTCCTGGATCACTGAAATACATGGTGCTAGAGTTATTTTATACCAGGTATATCCTTCCTGGATCACTGAAATACATGGTGCTAGAGTTATTTTATACCAGGTATATCCTTCCTGGATCACTGAAATACATGGTGCTAGAGTTATTTTATACCAGGTATATGGATCACTGAAATACATGGTGCTAGAGTTATTTTATGGTATATCCTTCCTCACTGAAATACATGGTGCTAGAGTTATTTTATACCAGGTATATCCTTCCTGGATCACTGAAATACATGGTGCTAGAGTTATTTTATACCAGGTATATCCTTCCTGGATCACTGAAATACATGGTGCTAGAGTTATTTTATACCAGGTATATCCTTCCTGGATCACTGAAATACATGGTGCTAGAGTTATTTTATACCAGGTATATCCTTC
>NC_091302.1:6544294-6581794 GCF_038502225.1 Cherax quadricarinatus | reverse complement strand
GTGATGCCACCATGGCTGTTTAATATATTTATAGATGGGATTGTAAAATAAGTAAATGCTAGGGTGTTGGGGAGACGGGTGGTAATAAATTATGGGTGATCAAATACACAATTGGAGTTGACACATTTATGTTTTGGTCTGGTCCATGGTACTAGAATTCATCCTGGTCTGGTCCCTGGTCAGAGAAGTCACTCTGGTCTGGTCGATGGTTTCAGAATCACCCTCGTCTGATCCTTGGTCTCAGAAGTCCCCCATGGTCTGGTCTCTGGCCTCAGAAGTCCCCCATGGTCTGGCCCCTGGTCTAAGAAGTCCCCCATGGTCTGGTCCCTGGTCTCAGAAGTCCCCCATGGTCTGGTCCGTTATTTCAGAAGTCACCCTGGTCTGATCCCTGGATTCAGAAGTCCCCCTGGTCTGATCCCTGGATTCACAAGTCCCCATGGTCTGTCCCCTGATCTCAGAAGTCATAACGGTTCTGTGATAATCCTGTGATATATCTTGCTGTGAGGTGTAAGTTGTAGCTTACTGGCTTATCTTCTCTGTACCTGATGTGTTGTTGCTGGTGAGACGGAGTCTACAGCAGCAACTGTAACCTGCTATTTGTTGATGTATGACGGAGGTTAAAGCAGTGACTGTAACTTGTTGTGTGATTCAGGGAAACGGAGGTTACAGCAGTGCCTTTAACTTCTGAGAGACACATAGGTTACAGCAGTCCCTGTAACCCGTGACAGACACGGGGGTTACAGCGGTGCTTGTAACCTGTGATGGTCACGGAGGTTACAGCAGTCCCTGTAACCTGTGACGAACACGGGGGTTACAGCAGTGCTTGTAACCTGTGATGGTCACGGAGGTTACAGCAGTCCCTGTAACCTGTGACAAACACGGGGGTTACAGCAGTGCTTGTAACCTGTGATGGTCACGGAGGTTACAGCAGTCCCTGTAACCTGTGACAAACACGGGGGTTACAGCAGTGCTTGTAACCTGTGATGGTCACGGAGGTTACAGCAGTCCCTGTAACCTGTGACAAACACGGGGGTTACATCAGTGCTTGTAACCTGTGATGGTCACGGAGGTTACAGCAGTCCCTGTAACCTGTGACGAACACGGGGGTTACATCAGTGCTTGTAACCTGTGATGGTCACGGAGGTTACAGCAGTCCCTGTAACCTGTGACGAACACGGGGGTTACATCAGTGCTTGTAACCTGTGATGGTCACGGAGGTTACAGCAGTCCCTGTAACCTGTGACGAACACGGGGGTTACATCAGTGCTTGTAACCTGTGATGGTCACGGAGGTTACAGCAGTCCCTGTAACCTGTGACAAACACGGGGGTTACAGCAGTGCTTGTAACCTGTGATGGTCACGGAGGTTACAGCAGTCCCTGTAACCTGTGACGAACACGGGGGTTACAGCAGTGCTTGTAACCTGTGATGGTCACGGAGGTTACAGCAGTCCCTGTAACCTGTGACGAACACGGGGGTTACAGCAGTGCTTGTAACCTGTGATGGTCACGGAGGTTACAGCAGTCCCTGTAACCTGTGACAAACACGGGGGTTACAGCAGTGCTTGTAACCTGTGATGGTCACGGAGGTTACAGCAGTCCCTGTAACCTGTGACAAACACGGGGGTTACAGCAGTGCTTGTAACCTGTGATGGTCACGGAGGTTACAGCAGTCCCTGTAACCTGTGACGAACACGGGGGTTACAGCAGTGCTTGTAACCTGTGATGGTCACGGAGGTTACAGCAGTCCCTGTAACCTGTGACAAACACGGGGCTTACAGCAGTGCTTGTAACCTGTGATGGTCACGGAGGTTACAGCAGTCCCTGTAACCTGTGACGAACACGGGGGTTACAGCAGTGCTTGTAACCTGTGATGGTCACGGAGGTTACAGCAGTCCCTGTAACCTGTGACAAACACGGGGGTTACAGCAGTGCTTGTAACCTGTGATGGTCACGAGGGTTACAGCAGTCCCTGTAACCTGTGACAAACACGGGGGTTACAGCAGTGCTTGTAACCTGTGATGGTCACGGAGGTTACAGCAGTCCCTGTAACCTGTGACGAACACGGGGGTTACAGCAGTGCTTGTAACCTGTGATGGTCACGGAGGTTACAGCAGTCCCTGTAACCTGTGACAAACACGGGGGTTACAGCAGTGCTTGTAACCTGTGATGGTCACGGAGGTTACAGCAGTCCCTGTAACCTGTGACGAACACGGGGGTTACAGCAGTGCTTGTAACCTGTGATGGTCACGGAGGTTACAGCAGTCCCTGTAACCTGTGACGAACACGGGGGTTACAGCAGTGCTTGTAACCTGTGATGGTCACGGAGGTTAAAGCAGTCCCTGTAACCTGTCACAAACACGGGGGTTACAGCAGTGCTTGTAACCTGTGATGGTCACGGAGGTTACAGCAGTCCCTGTAACCTGTGACGAACACGGGGGTTACAGCAGTGCTTGTAACCTGTGATGGTCACGGAGGTTACAGCAGTCCCTGTAACCTGTGACAAACACGGGGGTTACAGCAGTGCTTGTAACCTGTGATGGTCACGGAGGTTACAGCAGTCCCTGTAACCTGTGACGAACACGGGGGTTACAGCAGTGCTTGTAACCTGTGATGGTCACGGAGGTTACAGCAGTCCCTGTAACCTGTGACGAACACGGGGGTTACAGCAGTGCTTGTAACCTGTGATGGTCACGGAGGTTACAGCAGTCCCTGTAACCTGTGACAAACACGGGGGTTACAGCAGTGCTTGTAACCTGTGATGGTCACGGAGGTTACAGCAGTCCCTGTAACCTGTGACGAACACGGGGGTTACAGCAGTGCTTGTAACCTGTGATGGTCACGGAGGTTACAGCAGTCCCTGTAACCTGTGACGAACACGGGGGTTACAGCAGTGCTTGTAACCTGTGATGGTCACGGAGGTTACAGCAGTCCCTGTAACCTGTGACAAACACGGGGGTTACAGCAGTGCTTGTAACCTGTGATGGTCACGGAGGTTACAGCAGTCCCTGTAACCTGTGACAAACACGGGGGTTACAGCAGTGCTTGTAACCTGTGATGGTCACGGAGGTTACAGCAGTCCCTGTAACCTGTGACAAACACGGGGGTTACAGCAGTGCTTGTAACCTGTGATGGTCACGGAGGTTACAGCAGTCCCTGTAACCTGTGACAAACACGGGGGTTACAGCAGTGCTTGTAACCTGTGATGGTCACGGAGGTTACAGCAGTCCCTGTAACCTGTGACAAACACGGGGGTTACAGCAGTGCTTGTAACCTGTGATGGTCACGGAGGTTACAGCAGTCCCTGTAACCTGTGACAAACACGGGAGTTACATCAGTGCTTGTAACCTGTGATGGTCACGGAGGTTACAGCAGTCCCTGTAACCTGTGACGAACACGGGGGTTACATCAGTGCTTGTAACCTGTGATGGTCACGGAGGTTACAGCAGTCCCTGTAACCTGTGACGAACACGGGGGTTACATCAGTGCTTGTAACCTGTGATGGTCACGGAGGTTACAGCAGTCCCTGTAACCTGTGACGAACACGGGGGTTACATCAGTGCTTGTAACCTGTGATGGTCACGGAGGTTACAGCAGTCCCTGTAACCTGTGACAAACACGGGGGTTACAGCAGTGCTTGTAACCTGTGATGGTCACGGAGGTTACAGCAGTCCCTGTAACCTGTGACGAACACGGGGGTTACAGCAGTGCTTGTAACCTGTGATGGTCACGGAGGTTACAGCAGTCCCTGTAACCTGTGAGCAGTGCTTGTAAATGGTCACGGGGTCCCTGTTACAGCAGTGCTTGTAACCTGTGATGGTCACGGAGGTTACAGCAGTCCCTGTAACCTGTGACTTGTAAACACGGGGGTTACATCAGTGCTTGTAACCTGTGATGGTCACGGAGGTTACAGCAGTCCCTGTAACCTGTGACGAACACGGGGTTTACAGCAGTGCTTGTAACCTGTGATGGTCACGGAGGTTACAGCAGTCCCTGTAACCTGTGACGAACACGGGGGTTACATCAGTGCTTGTAACCTGTGATGGTCACGGAGGTTACAGCAGTCCCTGTAACCTGTGACGAACACGGGGGTTACATCAGTGCTTGTAACCTGTGATGGTCACGGAGGTTACAGCAGTCCCTGTAACCTGTGACGAACACGGGGGTTACATCAGTGCTTGTAACCTGTGATGGTCACGGAGGTTACAGCAGTCCCTGTAACCTGTGACGAACACGGGGGTTACAGCAGTGCTTGTAACCTGTGATGGTCACGGAGGTTACAGCAGTCCCTGTAACCTGTGACGAACACGGGGGTTACAGCAGTGCTTGTAACCTGTGATGGTCACGGAGGTTACAGCAGTCCCTGTAACCTGTGACAAACACGGGGGTTACAGCAGTGCTTGTAACCTGTGATGGTCACGGAGGTTACAGCAGTCCCTGTAACCTGTGACAAACACGGGGGTTACATCAGTGCTTGTAACCTGTGATGGTCACGGAGGTTACAGCAGTCCCTGTAACCTGTGACAAACACGGGGGTTACATCAGTGCTTGTAACCTGTGATGGTCACGGAGGTTACAGCAGTCCCTGTAACCTGTGACAAACACGGGGGTTACATCAGTGCTTGTAACCTGTGATGGTCACGGAGGTTACAGCAGTCCCTGTAACCTGTGACAAACACGGGGGTTACAGCAGTGCTTGTAACCTGTGATGGTCACGGAGGTTACAGCAGTCCCTGTAACCTGTGACAAACACGGGGGTTACAGCAGTGCTTGTAACCTGTGATGGTCACGGAGGTTACAGCAGTCCCTGTAACCTGTGACAAACACGGGGGTTACAGCAGTGCTTGTAACCTGTGATGGTCACGGAGGTTACAGCAGTCCCTGTAACCTGTGACAAACACGGGGGTTACAGCAGTGCTTGTAACCTGTGATGGTCACGGAGGTTACAGCAGTCCCTGTAACCTGTGACAAACACGGGGGTTACATCAGTGCTTGTAACCTGTGATGGTCACGGAGGTTACAGCAGTCCCTGTAACCTGTGACAAACACGGGGGTTACATCAGTGCTTGTAACCTGTGATGGTCACGGAGGTTACAGCAGTCCCTGTAACCTGTGACAAACACGGGGGTTACAGCAGTGCTTGTAACCTGTGATGGTCACGGAGGTTACAGCAGTCCCTGTAACCTGTGACAAACACGGGGGTTACAGCAGTGCTTGTAACCTGTGATGGTCACGGAGGTTACAGCAGTCCCTGTAACCTGTGACAAACACGGGGGTTACAGCAGTGCTTGTAACCTGTGATGGTCACGGAGGTTACAGCAGTCCCTGTAACCTGTGACAAACACGGGGGTTACAGCAGTGCTTGTAACCTGTGATGGTCACGGAGGTTACAGCAGTCCCTGTAACCTGTGACAAACACGGGGGTTACAGCAGTGCTTGTAACCTGTGATGGTCACGGAGGTTACAGCAGTCCCTGTAACCTGTGACAAACACGGGGGTTACAGCAGTGCTTGTAACCTGTGATGGTCACGGAGGTTACAGCAGTCCCTGTAACCTGTGACAAACACGGGGGTTACAGCAGTGCTTGTAACCTGTGATGGTCACGGAGGTTACAGCAGTCCCTGTAACCTGTGACAAACACGGGGGTTACAGCAGTGCTTGTAACCTGTGATGGTCACGGAGGTTACAGCAGTCCCTGTAACCTGTGACAAACACGGGGGTTACAGCAGTGCTTGTAACCTGTGATGGTCACGGAGGTTACAGCAGTCCCTGTAACCTGTGACAAACACGGGGGTTACAGCAGTGCTTGTAACCTGTGATGGTCACGGAGGTTACAGCAGTCCCTGTAACCTGTGACGAACACGGGGGTTACAGCAGTGCTTGTAACCTGTGATGGTCACGGAGGTTACAGCAGTCCCTGTAACCTGTGACAAACACGGGGGTTACAGCAGTGCTTGTAACCTGTGATGGTCACGGAGGTTACAGCAGTCCCTGTAACCTGTGACAAACACGGGGGTTACAGCAGTGCTTGTAACCTGTGATGGTCACGGAGGTTACAGCAGTCCCTGTAACCTGTGACAAACACGGGGGTTACAGCAGTGCTTGTAACCTGTGATGGTCACGGAGGTTACAGCAGTCCCTGTAACCTGTGACAAACACGGGGGTTACAGCAGTGCTTGTAACCTGTGATGGTCACGGAGGTTACAGCAGTCCCTGTAACCTGTGACAAACACGGGGGTTACAGCAGTGCTTGTAACCTGTGATGGTCACGGAGGTTACAGCAGTCCCTTTAACCTGTGACAAACACGGGGGTTACAGCAGTAACTGTAACCTGTGATGGTCACGGGGGTTACAGCAGTAACTGTAACCTGTGACAAACACGGGGGTTACAGCAGTAACTGTAACCTGTGATGGTCACGGGGGTTACAGCAGTCCCTGTAACCTGTGACAAACACGGGGGTTACAGCAGTGCTTGTAACCTGTGATGGTCACGGAGGTTACAGCAGTAACTGTAACCTGTGACAAACACGGGGGTTACAGCAGTAACTGTAACCTGTGATGGTCACGGGGGTTACAGCAGTAACTGTAACCTGTGACGAACACGGAGGTTACAGCAGTAACTGTAACCTGTGATGGTCACGGGGGTTACAGCAGTAACTGTAACCTGTGATGGTCACGGGGGTTACAGCAGTAACTGTAACCTGTGACAAACACGGGGGTTACAGCAGTCCCTGTAACCTGTGACAAACACGGGGGTTACAGCAGTAACTGTAACCTGTGATGGTCACGGAGGTTACAGCAGTAACTGTAACCTGTGACAAACACGGGGGTTACAGCAGTAACTGTAACCTGTGACGAACACGGAGGTTACAGCAGTAACTGTAACCTGTGATGGTCACGGGGGTTACAGCAGTAACTGTAACCTGTGATGGTCACGGGGGTTACAGCTGTAACCTGTGACAAACACGGGGGTTACAGCAGTCCCTGTAACCTGTGACAAACACGGGGGTTACAGCAGTAACTGTAACCTGTGATGGTCACGGAGGTTACAGCAGTAACTGTAACCTGTGACAAACACGGGGGTTACAGCAGTAACTGTAACCTGTGATGGTCACGGAGGTTACAGCAGTAACTGTAACCTGTGACAAACACGGGGGTTACAGCAGTAACTGTAACCTGTGATGGTCACGGAGGTTACAGCAGTAACTGTAACCTGTGATGGTCACGGAGGTTACAGCAGTAACTGTAACCTGTGATGGTCACGGAGGTTACAGCAGTAACTGTAACCTGTGATGGTCACGGAGGTTACAGCAGTAACTGTAACCTGTGATGGTCACGGAGGTTACAGCAGTAACTGTAACCTGTGATGGTCACGGAGGTTACAGCAGTTACAGCAGTAACTGTAACCTGTGATGGTCACGGAGGTTACAGCAGTAACTGTAACCTGTGATGGTCACGGAGGTTACAGCAGTAACTGTAACCTGTGATGGTCACGGAGGTTACAGCAGTAACTGTAACCTGTGATGGTCACGGAGGTTACAGCAGTCCCTGTAACCTGTGACGAACACGGGGGTTACATCAGTGCTTGTAACCTGTGATGGTCACGGAGGTTACAGCAGTCCCTGTAACCTGTGACGAACACGGGGGTTACATCAGTGCTTGTAACCTGTGATGGTCACGGAGGTTACAGCAGTAACTGTAACCTGTGATGAACACGGGGGTTACAGCAGTGCTTGTAACCTGTGATGGTCACGGAGGTTACAGCAGTCCCTGTAACCTGTGACAAACACGGAGGTTACAGCAGTGCTTGTAACCTGTGATGGTCACGGAGGTTACAGCAGTCCCTGTAACCTGTGACAAACACGGAGGTTACAGCAGTGCTTGTAACCTGTGATGGTCACGGAGGTTACAGCAGTAACTGTAACCTGTGATGGTCACGGGGGTTACAGCAGTCCCTGTAACCTGTGATGGTCACGGAGGTTACAGCAGTCCCTGTAACCTGTGACAAACACGGGGGTTACAGCAGTGCTTGTAACCTGTGATGGTCACGGAGGTTACAGCAGTCCCTGTAACCTGTGACAAACACGGGGGTTACAGCAGTGCTTGTAACCTGTGATGGTCACGGGGGTTACAGCAGTAACTGTAACCTGTGACAAACACGGGGGTTACAGCAGTAACTGTAACCTGTGATGGTCACGGGGGTTACAGCAGTAACTGTAACCTGTGACAAACACGGGGGTTACAGCAGTAACTGTAACCTGTGATGGTCACGGAGGTTACAGCAGTAACTGTAACCTGTGATGGTCACGGGGGTTACAGCAGTAACTTGTAACCTGTGATGGTCACGGAGGTTACAGCAGTAACTGTAACCTGTGACAAACACGGGGGTTACAGCAGTAACTGTAACCTGTGATGGTCACGGGGGTTACAGCAGTAACTGTAACCTGTGACAAACACGGGGGTTACAGCAGTAACTGTAACCTGTGATGGTCACGGGGGTTACAGCAGTAACTGTAACCTGTGATGGTCACGGGGGTTACAGCAGTAACTGTAACCTGTGATGGTCACGGAGGTTACAGCAGTAACTGTAACCTGTGATGGTCACGGAGGTTACAGCAGTCCCTGTAACCTGTGACAAACACGGGGGTTACAGCAGTAACTGTAACCTGTGATGGTCACGGAGGTTACAGCAGTAACTGTAACCTGTGACGAACACGGAGGTTACAGCAGTAACTGTAACCTGTGATGGTCACGGAGGTTACAGCAGTAACTGTAACCTGTGATGGTCACGGGGGTTACAGCAGTAACTGTAACCTGTGATGGTCACGGAGGTTACAGCAGTAACTGTAACCTGTGATGGTCACGGAGGTTACAGCAGTAACTGTAACCTGTGATGGTCACGGAGGTTACAGCAGTAACTGTAACCTGTGATGGTCACGGAGGTTACAGCAGTAACTGTAACCTGTGATGGTCACGGAGGTTACAGCAGTAACTGTAACCTGTGATGGTCACGGAGGTTACAGCAGTAACTGTAACCTGTGATGGTCACGGAGGTTACAGCAGTAACTGTAACCTGTGATGGTCACGGAGGTTACAGCAGTAACTGTAACCTGTGATGGTCACGGAGGTTACAGCAGTAACTGTAACCTGTGATGGTCACGGAGGTTACAGCAGTAACTGTAACCTGTGATGGTCACGGAGGTTACAGCAGTAACTGTAACCTGTGATGGTCACGGAGGTTACAGCAGTAACTGTAACCTGTGATGGTCACGGAGGTTACAGCAGTAACTGTAACCTGTGATGGTCACGGAGGTTACAGCAGTAACTGTAACCTGTGATGGTCACGGAGGTTACAGCAGTAACTGTAACCTGTGATGGTCACGGAGGTTACAGCAGTAACTGTAACCTGTGATGGTCACGGAGGTTACAGCAGTAACTGTAACCTGTGATGGTCACGGAGGTTACAGCAGTAACTGTAACCTGTGATGGTCACGGAGGTTACAGCAGTAACTGTAACCTGTGATGGTCACGGAGGTTACAGCAGTAACTGTAACCTGTGATGGTCACGGAGGTTACAGCAGTAACTGTAACCTGTGATGGTCACGGAGGTTACAGCAGTAACTGTAACCTGTGATGGTCACGGAGGTTACAGCAGTAACTGTAACCTGTGATGGTCACGGAGGTTACAGCAGTAACTGTAACCTGTGATGGTCACGGGGGTTACAGCAGTAACTGTAACCTGTGATGGTCACGGAGGTTACAGCAGTAACTGTAACCTGTGATGGTCACGGGGGGTTACAGCAGTAACTGTAACCTGTGATGGTCACGGAGGTTACAGCAGTAACTGTAACCTGTGATGGTCACGGGGGTTACAGCAGTAACTGTAACCTGTGATGGTCACGGAGGTTACAGCAGTAACTGTAACCTGTGATGGTCACGGGGGTTACAGCAGTAACTGTAACCTGTGATGGTCACGGAGGTTACAGCAGTAACTGTAACCTGTGATGGTCACGGGGGTTACAGCAGTAACTGTAACCTGTGATGGTCACGGAGGTTACAGCAGTAACTGTAACCTGTGATGGTCACGGGGGTTACAGCAGTAACTGTAACCTGTGATGGTCACGGAGGTTACAGCAGTAACTGTAACCTGTGATGGTCACGGAGGTTACAGCAGTAACTGTAACCTGTGATGGTCACGGAGGTTACAGCAGTAACTGTAACCTGTGATGGTCACGGAGGTTACAGCAGTAACTGTAACCTGTGATGGTCACGGAGGTTACAGCAGTAACTGTAACCTGTGATGGTCACGGGGGTTACAGCAGTAACTGTAACCTGTGATGGTCACGGAGGTTACAGCAGTAACTGTAACCTGTGATGGTCACGGGGGTTACAGCAGTAACTGTAACCTGTGATGGTCACGGAGGTTACAGCAGTAACTGTAACCTGTGATGGTCACGGAGGTTACAGCAGTAACTGTAACCTGTAACACGGAGGTTACAGCAGTAACTGTAACCTGTGATGGTCACGGAGGTTACAGCAGTAACTGTAACCTGTGATGGTCACGGAGGTTACAGCAGTACTGTAACCTGTGATGGTCACGGAGGTTACAGCAGTAACTGTAACCTGTGATGGTCACGGAGGTTACAGCAGTAACTGTAACCTGTGATGGTCACGGAGGTTACAGCAGTAACTGTAACCTGTGATGGTCACGGAGGTTACAGCAGTAACTGTAACCTGTGATGGTCACGGAGGTTACAGCAGTAACTGTAACCTGTGATGGTCACGGAGGTTACAGCAGTAACTGTAACCTGTGATGGTCACGGAGGTTACAGCAGTAACTGTAACCTGTGATGGTCACGGGGGTTACAGCAGTAACTGTAACCTGTGATGGTCACGGAGGTTACAGCAGTAACTGTAACCTGTGATGGTCACGGGGGTTACAGCAGTAACTGTAACCTGTGATGGTCACGGAGGTTACAGCAGTAACTGTAACCTGTGATGGTCACGGAGGTTACAGCAGTAACTGTAACCTGTGATGGTCACGGAGGTTACAGCAGTAACTGTAACCTGTGATGGTCACGGGGGTTACAGCAGTAACTGTAACCTGTGATGGTCACGGAGGTTACAGCAGTAACTGTAACCTGTGATGGTCACGGGGGTTACAGCAGTAACTGTAACCTGTGATGGTCACGGAGGTTACAGCAGTAACTGTAACCTGTGATGGTCACGGGGGTTACAGCAGTAACTGTAACCTGTGATGGTCACGGAGGTTACAGCAGTAACTGTAACCTGTGATGGTCACGGGGGTTACAGCAGTAACTGTAACCTGTGATGGTCACGGAGGTTACAGCAGTAACTGTAACCTGTGATGGTCACGGGGGTTACAGCAGTAACTGTAACCTGTGATGGTCACGGAGGTTACAGCAGTAACTGTAACCTGTGATGGTCACGGGGGTTACAGCAGTAACTGTAACCTGTGATGGTCACGGAGGTTACAGCAGTAACTGTAACCTGTGATGGTCACGGAGGTTACAGCAGTAACTGTAACCTGTGATGGTCACGGAGGTTACAGCAGTAACTGTAACCTGTGATGGTCACGGAGGTTACAGCAGTAACTGTAACCTGTGATGGTCACGGAGGTTACAGCAGTAACTGTAACCTGTGATGGTCACGGAGGTTACAGCAGTAACTGTAACCTGTGATGGTCACGGAGGTTACAGCAGTAACTGTAACCTGTGATGGTCACGGAGGTTACAGCAGTAACTGTAACCTGTGATGGTCACGGAGGTTACAGCAGTAACTGTAACCTGTGATGGTCACGGAGGTTACAGCAGTAACTGTAACCTGTGATGGTCACGGAGGTTACAGCAGTAACTGTAACCTGTGATGGTCACGGAGGTTACAGCAGTAACTGTAACCTGTGATGGTCACGGAGGTTACAGCAGTAACTGTAACCTGTGATGGTCACGGAGGTTACAGCAGTAACTGTAACCTGTGATGGTCACGGAGGTTACAGCAGTAACTGTAACCTGTGATGGTCACGGAGGTTACAGCAGTAACTGTAACCTGTGATGGTCACGGAGGTTACAGCAGTAACTGTAACCTGTGATGGTCACGGAGGTTACAGCAGTAACTGTAACCTGTGATGGTCACGGAGGTTACAGCAGTAACTGTAACCTGTGATGGTCACGGAGGTTACAGCAGTAACTGTAACCTGTGATGGTCACGGAGGTTACAGCAGTAACTGTAACCTGTGATGGTCACGGAGGTTACAGCAGTAACTGTAACCTGTGATGGTCACGGAGGTTACAGCAGTAACTGTAACCTGTGATGGTCACGGAGGTTACAGCAGTAACTGTAACCTGTGATGGTCACGGAGGTTACAGCAGTAACTGTAACCTGTGATGGTCACGGAGGTTACAGCAGTAACTGTAACCTGTGATGGTCACGGAGGTTACAGCAGTAACTGTAACCTGTGATGGTCACGGAGGTTACAGCAGTAACTGTAACCTGTGATGGTCACGGAGGTTACAGCAGTAACTGTAACCTGTGATGGGTTCAGTGTTGTGTTGTTGCAGATGCTTCAGGATTAGCTACTTTTGTACTCACCTGTATGGGGTTGTAAGGGTCGATTCACAGCTCCTGGCCTCGCTTCATCGCTGGTCGTTACTAGATCCACTCTCTCCCTGCTCCAAGAGCCTCATCGTACCTCTTCATATAGCTATGTATGGATTCTTCCTCTTCTACTTCACTCTCCAGATTACTCCACTTTCTGACAACTCTAAGGCTGAAGAAGCACTTCCTGACATTCCTGTGACTTATTTGAGTTTTCATCTTCCAGTTGTGTCCTCTTGTTCCTGTGTCCCATCTCTTAAACATTCTGTCCTGTGCACCCTATCAATTCCTCTCAGTATTTTATACATCTTTATTATGTCCCCCCTATCCTTTGTCCCCAGGTATCTTCAGGTTAACCTCCCTTAACCTCTCCTCATAGGACATACCCCTTATACGTGCTTCACCAGGCGTGGGTTCCATACTGGTGCTGCATACTCCAGTATGAATCTGACATACACGGTGTACAGTACCATGACAAACATTTGCTTGAAAATGTCGAAATGGTATTCTTAGGTTTGCCTGGCGCCCATATACTGCAACGGATATTTGGTTGATGTGCACCTCAGGAGATGTGCTCGGTATGATACTCACCCCAGTATCCTTTTCCTTGAGCAAGGTTTGCAGCCTCTGACCCCCGACCCTGCACTCTGCTGTTTTCTTTTTCTTTCCCAATCTTCGTGACTTTGCACTTGGTGGCGTTAAACTCCATGATCCAGGAGTTGGACTAGCCTCGCAGCCTGTCCTTTGTAGTCCTGTGTGTGTGAGTGTGTGTGTGTGTGTGTGTGTGTCCAGTGACCTCTCACATCATAATAATTGAGTGCCAAAGATGCCAAGCACCCTGTCATGTGGGTATTTCTAGTGTCAAAGAGCTTCTATACTAGTACCCAACTTCCCGCCTCTATAATCTACCAACAGACATACTGTGAGGGTAGGTATATAACAGTATATTTTATCATAAATACCATGTTTAGCATGCCAATAATCTTTTTCTTTACTAGTGGCATCCTCGCTATGATGAACAAAAAATATATTGTCAGCCAATTAGGATAATTCCATAATAGGAAACGTGTGGTAATAGGGCGGTGTGGACCTGTCGTCTGCCTCAGAGAGTGCAGTTATTCCTGCAGTAATGGGAAGTTGTTGCCGCTTAATTGGTATATACGCAACGTTAGGGCAAGTTGCTGCCGTCTAATTGGGCTATCTGTACCCGCCCTAACTAGGAATACTTGGCACCTAATGCTATCTTCATGATTATTGGTATTATCATTATTGGGTATATTACCGAAAATATAATAATAATTATTATTGTTATTATTAATTATTGTTATTATTATTATTATTATTATTATTAGTAGTAGTAGTAGTAGTAGTAGTAGTAGTACTAGTAGTAGTAGTAGTAGCAGTAGTATTAGTTGTTGTTGTTATTGTTGTTGTGCTAGTAATAGCAGTAGTAATAGTAGTAGTAGTAGTGGTAATAGTAGTAGTAGTAGTAGTGGCAGTAGTAGTAGTAGTAGTAGTAGTAGTAGTAGTAGAAGTGTTACAAGTAGTAACAATAGTAGTAGTAGTAGTAATAATAATAGTAGTAGTAGTAGTAATAGTTGTAGTAGTAGTATTTCTAGAAGAATTAGTAATAGTAGTAGTAGTAAGAGATTTTGTTGCAGCAGTAGGAATATTTTTTGTTTTAGCACACTGGTTGTCTGCCACCAAGGTAGTATAACCTAACAAAGAAAAAAAACAACAAAAAAAAAGGTACAATACCGTGACTGAAACGATAAACAAATAACCCGCACATAAAGGAGAGAAGCTTACGACGACGTTTCGGTCCGACTTGGACCATTTACAAAGCCACACTGTGACTTTGTAAATGGTCCAAGTCGGACCGAAACGTCGTCGTAAGCTTCTCTCTTTTATGTGCGGGTTATTTGTGTAAAAAAACACTCTTACTGCCACACATATATTCACTGTGTTGCCAGCGAGGCGCCCACACCACACTTTAGATGATGTTAATGTCAGATGATTTTAAGTGCATAATGATAAAAGGTGTATGATGGTATTAACAGTATGATGATTTCAGAATATGAGTCACTGCTGTGTCACAGATTTCTCTCTCTTGCCTGCTTGCAGCATCCACCGCGCGGTGCGCGTGTTTTCCATCACATTTAGGGTCTTTGACTGTTCCTAGTTTTATTCCTCCAACGTTATTGCAGAAAAGCACTTTGTGAAGAGCAATGTTTTCCTCTTTGTTGAGCTTTCTAACTCATTATTAAGCTCTGCGCCGAGCGAGGCGCCGATTGTGATATAGGTTCGCTCTTCTCCAATTGCTTTTCTAGCAAGCGTTTCCACGCTCAGGAAGTCCAAAAACTTCAACATTTTCTTTTTAGTTTGTAAAGTAATTGCCGCTGAGCTGAGGCGAGGCGGGAGGTGTCGCGTCGAACATACAACTATGACTTGGCCTTCTGATCTCCACTGAGAGAGGGCCACTGCCGACTATTTCTTATAAGTTTTGTCTGAACGTAAGAATTCTTGAGAGCAGTGCCTGGCCCATCCTAGCGAGGCAGCTGGTGTTTAGCTCTTCTATGCAGTCAGGAAAGAGGTGGAAGGCTGGTGCGTAGGACGTGGGAGGGAGGGGTGAGAAGGAATGAGAGAGGTATGAGGTAGGTAAATGGAAGTCCATGGGAAACACAGGTAGTAGATAAATTTACGCTCTACTATCGAGTCTCTCTGCTGAGCGTTTCTACTTCTGTGTAGATTATGTATTATCTAGCTGCTATAGGCAAGGATAGTAAAGCAGAAGGCTCTCTCCTCACCTTTCTCTCCCGCCCGTCACTGCCGGCAAGAAATAAGGAGAAAAATACACTATGCCATATCGAAAAAAATATGGTATTTGCACTAGAGATGGACGTGGAAGTAACACATGTACTAGAAACTATCTGTACCGTTTCTTTAGTACTGATCCTACAATATTTATTTCTGTTACTTCACTGTTGCCCACCGAACTTTGTGCACCACTAATTCTACTCTCAGTTACCACTAATTCTACTCTCAGTTACCACTAATTCTACTCTCAGTTACCACTAATTCTACTCTCAGTTACCACTAATTCTACTCTCAGTTACCACTAATTCTACTCTCAGTTACCACTAATTCTACTCTCAGTTACCACTAATTCTACTCTCAGTTACCACTAATTCTACTCTCAGTTACCACTAATTCTTCTGCATAATGGAAGAACTAGTTATCCTGAGCAGCTTCGGAGCAAACACCAAGTTAATTAAGCTTTATTAAGCACTTAATAAAGCTCCCCCACTATGGGAGAGACGTCTTATAATTTTCCTTCCTCTTTGAGTATCTTTCAAAAAATCACACAAAGCAGCACATTTTTGGCCAGCGGCTCATATCCTCTCAGATTCACTGATATTTGCTTCTGAAATTGTTCATGAAGTTTGTTTGTCCCAGTTTCTCTACTTTGTTTCATGATTGTATATCATTAGTACCTCCGGTACTTTCCAGAGAGACGAAACGAAACACTCCAACAACAACACCGTTTTAGACATTAAAAGAAGACTTAAATGAGTGTTTGCACACACGAAGGTACAAGTACATCAGCACATGTAGTATCAACTAAGTGTAAATAATAACAGTAATAGCACACTGTATAGTCTTACCTAACATATATATATATATATATATATATATATATATATATATATATATATATATATATATATATATACATATATATGTATATATATATATATATATATATATATCTATA
This sequence comes from Cherax quadricarinatus, assembly GCF_038502225.1. Taxonomy (NCBI): domain Eukaryota; kingdom Metazoa; phylum Arthropoda; class Malacostraca; order Decapoda; family Parastacidae; genus Cherax; species Cherax quadricarinatus. The sequence goes on along the minus strand of NC_091302.1, from coordinate 6,565,406 downwards.
TATATATATATATATATATATATATATATATATATATATATATATATATATATATATATATATGTACATACAACAGAGCACAAAACTAATATTAAGTAATTGATTACAAATTTTCACTCTTTCCCCATATTTATGAGACCAACTCAATTTGTTAAAAAAAATTTACAGGCGGTGAATTTTGCCATCAGACCAGACTAAACAATAATTGTCCATTGATAAATTAGTTTGAAAATGTGAGCAAATTATTTCACATGTCGAGGCTGACCAAAATAGTTTGTCATCACATGGTAAAGGCCGGGAGAAATTTTATCATGGTATCGCATGGCTAACTCTGGCCAAAATGTTATCCTCGTACCGCATAGGGAAATTGGTGAAATGATAACATGTTCTCATATAATAAAGGCCTGGAAAACGATATCATAATTATATATAATAAATTGAGAAGTTTAATGTAAAGTGACCACGTACATTGTATATATATATACGGTGCACATTGTACACCGAGAAGCGTCTATGTATTAGTCTACATACACTGACTGACAACGCCATCGTTTACTGCGCGTCTCTTATCTCGGCTACTCGCAGTGTTGTTATTGATTAATACCACTCGTTCGTGGTTACAGTAATATATATATGCTGCTCGTGAGGCTAGTACATAAAACGGGGAATAGAATGAAATTAGCTCAAAAGGCATCCACACCACCGTATGCTCTCGGATGACGGTAAAACACCTAGCTCTACTTGCTGCGTCATTTTTGTAGGATTGCGTGGCCCGGTGGGGTTATAGCGTAATGTGTGATTTCCGCTCACCATGAGATGGGCCAATGACGTGTATATATATATACATATATATATATATATATATATATATATATATATATATATATATATATATATATATATATATATATATATATATATATATATATATATATAAATATATATATATATATAAATATATATATATATATATATATATATATATATATATATATATATATATATATATATATATATATATATATATATATATATATATATATATATATATATATATATATATATATATATATATATATATATATATATATATATACATATACATGTATATATATGTCATTGCAATATCTGAACACATTCAACAAACTATCTTACAAACTTCAAGCAACACCAAATAAATGTGGGTTGATTCAAGAGAAATTGGACAGGCCTAAGCAGCTATTAATATAAGTGTCTGACGATGGGGGAAAGGATTTGTATCGGAGGTGATGGTGTTGGGGTAAGTGAGAGAGAGAGAGAGAGCACAGCTGGGGCGGAACGTCAGTGCACAGAATTCAAATGAGGTCAACAAATTTCCCCCAGGTATCCCGTGGCAAACCTTCCTTGAATTTTAAACATTTACAACCGAGTGTGACTCTGAGAACACAAAAATGTTCGTAGCGTTGCCATGACCAGTTTCTTCTTTAATGTTCATAGCATAAACTAATCGGTTTCGTGGTTTCATTCACCCCTCGCAGGCCGGCCAAAACTGTCTTTCGTGCTGACTGTCTAGTCAACCAAGTTGTTGTTGCAAGCGTACCACAGTACCACAGGTCATTATAGTCAGCACAACTTGTTAAACAAATTTAACTGCTTATGCAACATTTTTTTTCTTCCGTCAGATTGTTTACAAGTTCCTCACGAGCCTTTGAAGGAAATGTTTTGATTGCAGTAAGATTTTCATTGAATTTTAACTGATACGGGTTTTTTAAACTTGGAATATATTTATTTTGTGTATATTTCGTGCTAGTAATTTATACTTTTGTTAATTAGTTCAGACCTAGTTGTTGTTATGGGTTATTCTGCTTATCAGAGCTGAATAAAACACATGTACAGCACCTTAGTGTCTTTATTTTGAAGACGATAAGCTAACTAACGGCTTTATCACGTCAGGGGAGACGGTGGAAGACATGAAGTAGTAGTCTGAAATGATCGGAGTTTCAGTCTTGATGGACGGTGCTTGACGTGAGGAGGTAGCAGATCTGAAGTGATTAGTGTCTCAACCTTCAAGGAGGTGTTCAGTTTTACAGTCTTGATGACTCTGAAGTACATGCCCGACGTTGGAGACTTATATATTGGAGTCAGAAGAGGCGAAGTAGCTTGGAGAAGGCGCCACAGATGGGATAGGCACAATAGTCGTAGTCGACTTAGAGTCGAATCAGAATCCTTTGTAGCAAGATTTTAAAATGTTGTTGACTCCTTTTCTTTATAAATTAAAGGTTCACATTACCGACAAGAGCATGAATAATTCACAGGTGCAAGACAAGGGTATCTTAATTGATGAATAAGATACACGTGCAACACCTGGGTATCTTTATTGATGAATATGACACATCTCCTGGGTATTTTTATAACGGAGACTGATCACCTGATCACTAGATGTCATGGAAGGTGAGACAGTGTTCTCTGGCACCAGATGTCAAGGAAAGTGAGGCACTGTTCCCTGGCACCAGGTGTCAAAGAAGGTGGGGTACTGTTTTCTGATACCAGATGTCAAGGAAAGTGAGGCACTGTTCCCTGGCACCAGGTGTCATGGAAGGTGAGGCACTGTTTCCTGGCACCAGGTGTCATGGAAGGCGAGGCAGTGTTCTCTGGCAACAAGAGTTAGGCACTGTTAAGTTAGCTAGTTACTTGCTAATTATCTTGTATTATAGTGAAGTTTACCTAAACTTACTGCACCAAAGCAGATTTAATCGCCGCCGCAGCCAGTGCCGCAGCCAGTGCCTCAGCCAGTGCCGCAGCCAGTGCCGCAGCCAGTGCCGCAGCCAGTGCCGCAGCCAGTGCCGCAGCCAGTGCCGCAGCCAGTGCCGCAGCCAGTGCCGCAGCCAGTGCCCCAGCCAGTGCCTTAGTGTTGAGTCACTGCTAGCAGTGCCACTCTGGATATGGTGGTGGGCTCACGCAGATGCCAGCTCATCTTTCTATTTCGATACAATATAAGTTAATTAGATCATTTGAATTGTTTTTTAGTGGCGAGACTCACTAAACTCATCAGTACATCCATGAGCCTCTCTCTCTGGGCTGACAATTAGCAAAAAGATTTTGTTTGGATTATTAACCCGGTGAGTTAGAAAACCTGGATAGTCCAATAACGACAGAATGTCATCGACATCCTGTCGTTTTTATTGGAGTTCTCTAATCCTCTTCTCTAGGATGCGATCCACAACTGTCGCCTAACACCCAGGTACCTACTTACTGCTAGATGAGCAGGGGCAGCAGATGTAAGAAAATACGACCGTAGTTTCTACTAGTTCCGGGCATCGAACCCCTATCCATTTTGAGTGTGAGAAGTGACTGCTACTAACTAAACCACGAGCAGAATCATCTTGTTTCTCACCTCTCCGAAGACTTAAGATGTTTCTCATCTGAGGTGTTCCCACGTTTCTCATTAGATGACGATCCAGTTTTATCATCTGGACGGTTCAAAACAAGATAATAAGGAATTACTCATCAAACAGAAGCATTTCCTCCACCCTGACTCATCACAACATCTCCAACAGTAATTCACTTACGGAAAATTAGATTTAATCCACAAGCCTAGAGCGATAGACCTACTTTTAGGAAATATCCATGTTTTTCATGTTTTTTTTTAATAAGTTTCCCCCCCTTAATCTGTATTATATAGAGAGAGAGTTTGATGCCTATCTGGAGAGAGTAATACCAAAGTTGGAGAAAGGAAAAGAAATCTTTTCCTTTCTCCAGCTTTGCGTTTTTATTTCGCTCATAACACGAGAACGCCTTACCCGATCAGCTTCAAATCTTCAACGATGGTGTACGGTAACTAGGGATAGATTCAAGAAGGAAGTGGCATGTTCAAGTGCCCTAATGAAAAAAAAGGCATTAAAGCCAATCCTATCATCACAGAATAGCCTCTACAGCACGTCTTCAAACATTCGGTAAATGTGTCTCCCGGTTCTACAGAGGCGGAGACAGAAATTCAAGAGTGTTGGTGCATAATGGTCAATTTTATGTGAAAAATAATGTGAGATTTAAATTCGTGTTTAATCAGGTTAATATTATTTGAGTTAACTTCTGATCGGCTTCAGTATTTAATGGCTGATGCGTTAACTTTACCTTGTGTGTGTGTGTGTGTGTGTGTGTGTGTGTGTGTGTGTGTGTGTGTGTGTGTGTGTGTGTGTGTGTGTTTGTGTGTGTATGTGTGTGTGTACTCACCCATTTGTACTCACCTATTTGTGGTTGCAGGGGTCGAGTCATAGCTCCTGGCCCCGTCTCTTCACTGGTTGCTACTAGGTCCTCTCTCTCCCTGCTCCATGAACTTTATCATACCTCGCCTTAAAACTATGTATGGTTCCCGCCTCCACTACTTCACTTTCTAGGCTATTCCACGGCTTGACTACTCTATGACTGAAGAAATACTTCCTAACATCCCTTTGATTCATCTGAGTCTTCAACTTCCAATTGTGACCTCTTGTGTCGGTGTCCCATCTCTGGAACATCCCGTCTTTGTGTGTGTGTGTTTGTGTGTGTGTGTGTGGGTGTGTGTGTGTGTGTGTGTGTGTGTGTGTGTGTACTCACCTAGTTGTACTCACCTAGTTGAGGTTGCGGGGGTCGAGTCCGAGCTCCTGGCCCCGCCTCTTCACTGATCGCTACTAGGTCACTCTCCCTGAGCCGTGAGCTTTATCGTACCTCTGCTTAAAGCTATGTATGGATCCTGCCTCCACTACATCGCTTCCCAAACTATTCCACTTACTGACTACTCTGTGGCTGAAGAAATACTTCCTAACATCCCTGTGATTCATCTGTGTCTTTAGCTTCCAACTGTGTCCCCTTGTTACTGTGTCCAATCTCTGGAACATCCTGTTTTTGTCCACCTTGTCAATTCCTCTCAGTATTTTGTATGTCGTTATCATGTCCCCCCTATCTCTCCTGTCCTCCAGTGTCGTCAGGTTGATTTCCCTTAACCTCTCCTCGTAGGACATACCTCTTAGCTCTGGGACTAGTCTTGTTGCAAACCTTTGCACTTTCTCTAGTTTCTTTACGTGCTTGGCTAGGTGTGGGTTCCAAACTGGTGCCGCATACTCCAATATGGGCCTAACGTATACGGTGTACAGGGTCCTGAACGATTCCTTATTAAGATGTCGGAATGCTGTTCTGAGGTTTGCTAGGCGCCCATATGCTGCAGCAGTTATTTGGTTGATGTGCGCTTCAGGAGATGTGCCTGGTGTTATACTCACCCCAAGATCTTTTTCCTTGAGTGAGGTTTGTAGTCTCTGACCCCCTAGACTGTACTCCGTCTGCGGCCTTCTTTGCCCTTCCCCAATCTTCATGACTTTGCACTTGGTGGGATTGAACTCCAGGAGCCAATTGCTGGACCAGTTCTGCAGCCTGTCCAGATCCCTTTGTAGTTCTGCCTGGTCTTCGATCGAGTGTATTCTTCTCATCAACTTCACGTCATCTGCAAACAGGGACACCTCAGAGTCTATTCCTTCCGTCTGTGTGTGTGTGTGTGTGTGTGTGTACTCACATAGTTGTGGTTGCAAAGGACGAATCACAGCTCCTGACCCCGCCTCTTCAGTGGTCGCTACTAGATCACTCTTCCTGCTCCATGAGCTTTATCATACCTCTTCTTAAAGCTATGTAGGGATCCTGCCTCCACTACATCACTTCCCAGACTGTTCCACTTCCTGACAACTCTATGACTGAAGAAATACTTTCTAACATCCCTGTGATTCATCTGAGTCTTCAACTTCCAATTGTGTCTCCTTGTTGCTGTGTCCCATCTCTGCAACATCCTGTCTCTGTCCCCTTGTCGATTCCTCTCAGTATTTTATATATCGTTATCTTATCCCTCCCATCTCTCCTATCCTCCAGTGTCGTCAAGTCGATTTCCCTTAACCTGTGTTCGTAGGACATACCCCTTAGCTCCGGGACTAGTCTTGTTGCAAACCTTTTCATTTTCTCTAGTTTCCTTACGTGCTTGGCTAAGTGTGGGTTCCAAACTGGTGCTGAATACTTCAATGTGGGCCTAACGTGTATGGCGTACAGGGTCCTGAACGATTCGTCATTGAGATGTTGGAATGCTGTTCTGAGGTTTGCTAGGCGCCCATATGCTGCAGTAGTTATTTGGTTGATGTGCGCCTCAGGAGATGTGCCTGGTGTTATACTCTCCCCAAGATCCTTTTCCTTGAATGAGGTTTGTAGTCTCTGGCCCCCTGTTTTCTGTAGTCTCTTCCGCGGTCTTCTTTGACCTTTCCCAATCTTCATGACTTTGCACTTGGTGGGGTTGAACTCCAGGAGCCAGTTGCTGGACAAGGCTTGCAGCCTGTCCAAATCCCTTTGTAGTTCTGCCTGATCCTCATCCGATTGAATTCTTCTCATCAACTTCACATCATCTGCAAACAGAGACACTCTGAGTCTATTCCTTCCGTCATGTCGTTCATAAATACCTGAACCAGCACTGGTTCTAGGACTGACCCTTTTGGGGTCACATTACCTTATCGTTATAATTTGTTGTATACCCTGATACAATTTTAATTTCCTCAAGTTTATCATATCTGAATAGTTGAAATTTCTCTTCATTGAATTTCATATTGTTTTGAGTGGCACATTTGAAGATTTGGTTGATGTCCGCTTGGAGTCTTGCGGTGTCTTCGATGGAGGTCACTGTCATGGCAATTCGGGTGTCATCTGCAAAGACATTGAGCTATGGCTTACATTCTGTCTATGTCAGATATGAGGATGAGGAATAGGACGGGAGCGAGTACTGTGCCTTGTGGAACAGAGCTCTTCAATGTAGCTTCATCGGACTTTACTCTGTTTATTATTACTCTTTGTGTTCTGTTTGTCAGAAAATTATAGTTCCATTATAGATCCTTTAATGACAACGTTTCGCCCACACAGTGGGCTTTATCAAGTCACAAACAGATCTATCTGGGTGGAAGGTACGTGAGTATTTATAGGATGAAGTCAGGTGGAGAATGCTGCATGTGACAGTCTACCTAGTAGGGTTATAGAGGTTATAGAGATAATATTCCATTGTAAAGTATTGACCACTTGTTTAAAATTTTGTGTAGTTTACGAAAGTGAGTGGGTTTAGGGAGGTTTATTTTTAAATAACTTCAAAATTTACCCTTAGGTATTATTAACCCCTTAACCTCCATGTTAACTTCATTGCACAAGTTAAACGACTTCAAACTTTCCCAGTAATTTAGATGATTGACTGAACTTATATGTGCAGTGAAGGTTCTATGTACGTTCTCCAGATCTTCGATTTCACCTGCCTTGAACTGAGTCATCACTGCACAGCAGTATTCCAACCTAGAGAGAACCACTAGCTTAAAAAAGGATCGTCAGTGGCTTGGCATCACTTGTTTTGAAAGTTCTCATTATCCATTCAATCATTTTCCACGTAGATGTAATGGCGAGAGTGTTGTGATCCTTGTAGGTGAGATCCTCTTATGTTAACACTCTCAGTGGAGCTCCGGTAAAGAGTGGAGCCCTGATGCAGAGTGGAATCCTGATGCAGAGTGGAACCCTTATGCAGAGTGGAACCCTGATACAGAGTGGAACCCTGATACAGAGTGGAACCCTGATACAGAGTGTAGCCCTGATACAGTGTGGAACCCTGATGCAGAGTGGAACCCTGATACAGAGTGGAACCCTGATACAGAGTGGAACCCTGAAACAGAGTGGAACCCTGATGCAGAGTGTAGCCCTGATACAGAGTGGAACCCTGATACAGAGTGGAACCCTGATACAGAGTGGAACCCTGAAACAGAGTGGAACCCTGAAGCAGAGTGGAACCCTGATACAGAGTGGAACACTGATACAGAGTGGAACCCTGACACAAAGTGGAGCGCTAAAAACTAAGTGGAACCCTGATACAGAATCTAGCCCTGAAACAGAATGTAGCCCTGATACAGTGTAACCCTGATGCAGTGTAGCCCTGATACAGTGTAGCCCTGACACAGTGTAACCCTGATATAGTGTAGCCCTGATACAGTGTAGCCATGATACAGTGTAGCCCTGATACAGTGTAGCCCTGATAGTGTAGCCCTGATACAGTGTAGCCCTGATACAGTGTAGCCCTGATACAGTGTAACCCTGATACAGTGTAGCCCTGATATAGTGTACCCCTGATACAGTGTAGCCCTGATACAGTGTAGCCCTAATACAGTGCAACCCTGATACAGTAGCCCTGATATAGTGTAGCCCTGATACAGTGTAGCCATGATACAGTGTAGCCCTGATACAGTGTAGCCCTGATATAGTGTAGCCCTGATACAGTTTAGCCCTGATACAGTGCAACCCTGATACAGTGTAGCCCTGATACCGTGTAGCCCTGATACAGTGTAGCTCTGATACAGTGTAGCCCTGATACAGTGTAGCCATGATACAGTGTAGCCATGATACAGTGTAGCCCTGATACAGTGTAGCCCTGATACAGTGTAGCCCTGATACAGTGTAGCCCTGATACAGTGTAGCTATGATACAGTGTAGCCCTGATACAGTGTAGCCCTGATACAGTGTAGCCCTGATACAGTGTAGCCCTGATACAGTGTAGCCCTGATACAGTGTAGCCCTGATACAGTGTAGCCCTGATACAGTGTAGCCATGATACAGTGTAGCCCTGATACAGTGTAGCCCTGATACAGTGTAGCTATGATACAGTGTAGCCCTGATACAGTGTAGCCCTGATACAGTGTAGCCATGATACAGTGTAGCCCTGATACAGTGTAGCCCTGATACAGTGTAGCCATGATACAGTGTAGCCCTGATACAGTGTAGCCCTGATACAGTGTAGCCCTGATACAGTGTAGCCCTGATACAGTGTAGCCATGATACAGTGTAGCCCTGATACAGTGTAGCCCTGATACAGTGTAGCCCTGATACAGTGTAGCCCTGATACAGTGTAGCCCTGATACAGTGTAGCCCTGATACAGTGTAGCCATGATACAGTGTAGCTATGATACAGTGTAGCCCTGATACAGTGTAGCCCTGATACAGTGTAGCCCTGATACAGTGTAGCCATGATACAGTGTAGCCCTGATACAGTGTAGCCCTGATACAGTGTAGCCCTGATACAGTGTAGCCATGATACAGTGTAGCCCTGATACAGTGTAACCATGATACAGTGTAGCCCTGATACAGTGTAGCCCTGATACAGTGTAGCCCTGATACAGTGTAGCCCTGATACAGTGTAGCCATGATACAGTGTAGCCCTGATACAGTGTAGCCATGATACAGTGTAGCCCTGATACAGTGTAGCCTCCACGATAAGACTCAAGGACATGAGCATCGCTTCAAAATTCTCCCAGATATTTTCTAGACAAGATTTTTGCTCATTAGAACATACGGAAGATGATGGGCTTCTCTTCACGTTAAATAATTATTTATTATTATTATTATTATTATTATTATTATTATTATTATTATTATTATTATTATTATTATTATTATTATTATTTGCTGTTGTAACTAATGTTATCATTATTATTGTTAAAATTATTATTAATAATAATAATAATAATATTAATATTATTATTATTATTATTATTAATATTATTATTTATTATTATTATTATTATTATTATTATTATTTGCTGTTGTAACTAATGTTATCATTATTACTGTTAAAATTAATAATAATAATAATAATAATAATATTACTATTATTATTATTATTATTATTATTATTATTATTATTATTATTATTATTATTATTATTATTATTATTATTATTATTATACTCAAGGTAAAGTTGAAAACCCTGTGAGGGTCATACATAACCTGGTTTAATCCAAGGAAGGGGAGGGAACATTCAATGCAGTGAATCCTCTTGAAAGTGTAGCAATTATCCTATGCACGTTGGGACTTTTCTGTGTATTTTTTTTTTTTTTTGGAAATTATCATTTTTGTGTTTTTTGATGGATTATTCTGTGTTCGTTTTTATGTGGATTTTTCTTGTGCACATTTTTTATGGATTATCATGTGTACGTCCATGATGGGATAATTTTGTACGTTCTTGATAACATACATCTATTATTGCGAATACAGGTGTAGTTAGTGGCCTGCGCACCTGGCTGTATCACGAAAACCAACGTAGGAACGAGCAAAAAAGGCAACAGAATAACTAATTATTTTTCCTTCAAACAGCAAGAAAATATGTACAATATATACAGAGAACATGAACAATAAGGCAGATGCCAACAGGAGACACGGTGAGAACTGTTGCGACCAGACTTGCAGGTAAGTCTGCCAAGGTTGATTAACTAGTGTCTCACATCGCTTCACAATTTTTATGCACTTCTTTTTGATTGGTTGGTTGAACCAAGGTGCTAGCATAACGATGGGGCGTCTACTAGCACCTGGTTCGCTGGTCGGGAGGGCGTTCGTATATGGGTGTGTGACTTACGCTGAACAAAGCGTAATGTACTCCTACCATGCCACATCTATGTACGTTTTTGGTGGGATAATTGCATTCTTTTAGATGGGTATAATTACGTACGTTTTGGTGGGACAGTTGTGTACATTTTATGTAATAGTGTTTATTTATAGTGGAATAGTCATGTTTGTTTATATTGGATTATTATTTACGTTTTTTATAAGATAATTGTGTACTTTAAATATAAGATAATTTTGTAAGATATGATGAGAAAATCGTGTACGTTGTATATAAGTTAACTGCTTACATTTTTGATGGGATTATTGTATACGTGTTTACTGGGATAATTGTGTACGTGTTTGATTGGATAATTGTGTACGTGTTTGATTGGATAATTGTGTACGTGTTTGATGGAAAAATTGTGTAGGTGTTTAATGGGATAATTGTGTACGTGTTTTATAGGATAATTATGTAGGTATTTGATGGGATAATTGTGTAAGTGTTTTATAGGATAATTGTGTACGTGTTTGAGGGGATAATTGTGTACGTTTTGTTGAGGTAATTTTGAAATTTATTAATTAGATAATTACGAAGGTTTTTAATAATATATCCTTTTAGGGTTTTAATAATATATTCTCTCAGGTTTTTAATAATATATTCTCTCTACTTTTAAAATGAGATTTTGAGTTAATGAAAAATTTTCTCACAGATACATCTTAGGATTTAGATGCTTAATTAACGTTAAACTAATTTCTTAATTTATGAAACTTGAATATTTTAATATATAATAATTTGCAGTTCAGGTTAGAAAAAAAATTATTACCCCCAAAAACGAATTTTATGATAATTCTTTTTCAAGAACATATAGTGAATCTGTACACCATCTAGTGGACTAAAATTGAACTAAACCTTAAGTAGCTATAATCGAATCTATTTTTTTTTTATTATTAAATTTTCAACAGTTCCATTAAGATTTTTTTTTTTTCAAGAAAATCCAATTTAATAAGATTCCTTTTTAAAAAAAAATGGTCAAACTGCAGCCACACAGACTAAATACATTGGAAACAATATATATATATAAATTGTGTAAATCAAAAATTTTCTCAGCTCGAATGCTAAGTGCATTTCTTCGCCATCTATTGCAGGAATACTGAATTAAACCTTTAGGACTTCATATTACCTGAAATTCTGTCAAATAAGAAAATTCTCCCGCTATTTAAGCCGACGAGAATGGTGAAGTGTTTGTGTATAGAGTTACTTGGTGAGTTGTGGTGGTGCTTCACGCACACTCCACACATACATACACTCACACACACATACATACACACACACACACACACACACACACACACACACACACACACACACACAAACACACACACACACACACACACAGCGAAGAGGCGGGGCCAGGAGCTGTGACTCGACCCCTGCAACCACAAATAGGTGAGTACAAATAGGTGAGTACACACACACACACACACACACACACACACACACACACACACACACACACACACACACACATACTCAGGAAAATCAGTAAACGAGATGATGGAATATGTGGCAACAAAGTGCAAGGAGGCAGAAGAAAGTTTTGTTCCCAAGGGAAACAGAAATAATAGGTAGACCAAAACGAGTCCTTGGTTTACCCGAAGGTGTAGGGAGGCAAAAACTAAGTGCAACAGAGAATGGAAAAGGTACAGGAGGCATAGGACCCAGGAAAACAAGGAGATTAGTAGAAGAGCCAGAAACGAGTATGCACAGATAAGGAGGGAGGCCCACCGACAGTATGAAAACGACATAGCATCGAAAGTCAGATCTGACCCGAAACTGCTGTATAGCCACATTAGGAGGAAGACAACAGTCAAGGACCAGGTGATAAGGCTGAGGAAAGAAGGTGGAGAACTCACAAGAAACGATCAAGAGGTATGTGAGGAGCTCAACACGAGATTTAAGGAAGTATTTACAGTAGAGACAGGAAGGACTCTGGGGGGACAGACCAGATGGGGACACCAGCAAGGAATTCACCAACAAGTGTTGGACGACATACATACAGATGAGGAGGAGGTGAAGAAACTCCTAAGGGACATCGATACATCAGAGGCAATGGAACCGGACAACATCTCCCCGTGGGTCCTTAGAGAGGGAGCAGATATGTTGTGCGTGCCACTTACCACAATCTTCAACACGTCCCTGGAAACTGGGCAACTACCTGAGGTATGGAAGACGGCAAATGTAGTTCCCATTTTTAAAAAAAGGAGACAGAAAAGAGGCACTAAACTATAGACCTGTGTCATTGACGTGTATAGTATGCAAAATTATGGAGAAGATTATCAGGAGGAAAGTGGTGGAGCACCTGGAACGGAACAAGAGTATAAATGCCAACCAGCACGGATTCACGGAAGGCAAATCCTGTATCACAAACCTTCTGGAGTTTTATGATAAAATAACAGAAGTAAGACACGAGAGAGAGGGGTGGGTTGATTACATCTTCTTGGACTGCAAGAAGGCCTTTGACACAGTTCCTCACAAGAGATTAGTGCAGAAGCTAGAGCATCAGGTGCATATAACAGGAAGGGCACTGCAATGGATCAGAGAATACCTGACAGGGAGGCAACAACAAGTCATGGTACGTAATGATGTATCACAGTGGGCACCTGTGACGAGCGGGGTCCCACAGGGGTCGGTCCTAGGACCAGTGCTATTTTTGGTATATGTGAACGACATGATGGAAGGGTTAGACTCAGAAGTGTCCCTGTTTGCAGATGATGTGAAGTTAATGAGGAGAATTAAATCTGATGAGGACCAGGCAGGACTTCAAAGAGACCTGGACAGACTGGACACCTGGTCCAGCAAATGGCTTCTCGAATTTAATCCTGCCAAATGCAAAGTCATGAAGATAGGGGAAGGGCACAGAAGACCACAGACAGAGTATAGGCTAGGTGGCCAAAGACTGCAGACCTCACTCAAGGAAAAAGATCTTGGGGTGAGTATAACACCGGAAGCACACATCAATCATATAACTGCTGCAGCATATGGGCGCCTGGCAAACCTGAGAACAGCATTCCGATACCTTAGTAAGGAATAGTTCAAGACACTGTACACCGTGTATGTCAGGCCCATACTGGAGTATGCAGCACCTGTTTGGAACCCGCACTTGATAAAGCACGTCAAGAAACTAGAGAAAGTACAAAGGTTTGCCACAAGGTTAGTTCCAGAGCTAAGGGGAATGTCCTATGAAGAAAGATTAAGGGAAATCGGCCTGACGACACTGGAGGACAGGAGGGTCAGGGGAGACATGACAACGACATATAAAATACTGCGTGGAATAGACAAGGTGGACAAAGACAGGATGTTCCAGGGAGGGGACACAGAAACAAGAGGCCACAATTGGAAGTTGAAGACACAAATGAGTCAGAGATATTAGGAAGTATTTCTTCAGTCATAGAGTTGTAAGGCAGTGGAATAGCCTAGAAAATGACGTAGTGGAGGCAGGAACCATACACAGTTTTAAGACGAGGTTTGATAAAGCTCATGGAGCGGGGAGAGAGAGGGCCCAGTAGCAACCGGTGAAGAGGCGGGGCCAGGAGCTAAGACTCGACCCCTGCAACCACAAATAGGTGAGTACAAATAGGTGAGTACACACACACACACACACACACACACACACACACACACACACACACACACACTCCACACATTCAGGACACATACACACACACACACATGCACCTAGGATACACACACACACACACACACACACACACACACACACACACACACACACACACACACACACACACACACACACACACACACACACACACACACACACACACACTTCACTCAACATAAAGGTGACACACAGCTTCTCAGGAGGAAGACTAGCAATAATAAACCACTGTTTCCCATTTTCACTCACCAACGCCAAGATGCGTCTACCTGAACTGGAGTTTTCTGGACCTAAGTGAGGGTTATTTGTGAATGAAGAGGAGCAAGTAATGACACAGTCATAAACAGAGTGGAAATGAAAACTAAGCCAGTCTTAACTTCACGATTGGCTTGCCATTCGTTCGAATCCTTCCTTCCATTCAGTGAGAAACAACTTGCCTCATTTGCGATTTCGCAAGTCATTCATAGAGGAACTTGAGCTAGAACTCGCCACAGCTGTGATGCTGAGGGAGCATCATGTTTTACTAACTTCCCAAAAAAGGGAGTCTGGGAGGTGGGTAGGGCACACACCTCGAGTTATGGCCCTGAGTGCAGTTCCTTGCACTCTTAATAAAGCATTCTGTTATGTTTTCCTGAGTTCAGGTGGAAAAAAGAGAGAATATTAACCCCTGAACAGATATGGAGATACTGTGTGTGTGTGTGTGTGTGTGTGTGTGTGTGTGTGTGTGTGTGTGTGAGAGAGAGAGAGAGAGAGAGAGAGAGAGAGAGAGAGAGAGAGAGAGAGAGACAGACAGACAGACAGACAGACAGATAGACAGACAGATAGACAGACAGACAAACAGATAATATTTATTAAAAATAAAGACCAAGAGGTGCCCCGCCAAGAAAAAAAACGAAATTTCAAACATTATAGAAATTTTATGTTATCATTAATCGTCGTTTATGAGTCGTAATTTCTCAGTTCTTTGTTTACAGTCCATTACCAGAGTCAAGTCACTGGAGTATTTTTGAAAATGTGAGCTATTGTACAATATTTACTTCAATTATATATACATATATATGTGCTCAGTGGCTTGCCTTGCATATATATATATATATATATATATATATATATATATATATATATATATATATATATATATATATATATATATATATATATATATATATATATATATATATATATATATATATATATATATATATATATATATCTGTAAGTGTGTGTGTGTGTACTCACCTATTTGTACTCACCTATTTGTGGTTGCAGGGGTCGAGTCATAGCTCCTGGCCCCGCCTCTTCGCTGATTGCTACTAGGTCCTCTCTCTCCCTGCCCCATGAGCTTTATCATACCTCGCCTTAAAACTATGTATGGTTCCCGCCTCCACTGCGTCAGTTTCTAGGCTATTCCACGGCCTGACTACTCTGAAATACTTCCTAGCATCCCTTTGATTCATCTGAGTCTTCAACTTCCAATTGTGACCTCTTGTGCCTGTGTCCCTTCTCTGGAACATCCCGTCTTTGTCCACCTTGTCTATTCCGTACAGTATTTTATATGTCGTTATCATGTCTCCCCTGACCCTCCTGTCCTCCAGTGTCGTCAGGCCAATTTCCCTCAACCTTCCTTCTTAGGACAATCCCCGTAGCTCTGGGACTAGTCTTGTTGCAAAACTTTGCACTTTCTCTAGTTTCTTGACGTGCTTGACTAGGTGTGGATTCCAAACTGGTGCTGCATACTCCAGTATGGGCCTGACGTAAATGGTATACAGAATCTTGAACGAATCCTCACTGAGGTATCGGAACGCTATCCGTAGGTTTGCCAGGCGCCCTTATGCTGCAGCAGTTATCTGATTGATGTGCGCCTCAGGAGATATGCTCGGTGTTATACTCACCCCCAGATCTTTTTCCTTGAGTGCGGTTTGCAGTCTTTGGCTATCTAAACTATATTGTGTCTGCGGTCTTTGCCCTTCCCCAATCTTCATGACTTTGCATTTGGCAGGGTTAAACTCAAGGAGCCAGTTGCTGGACCAGGCTTGTAGCCTGTCCAGGTCTCTTTGTAGTCCTGCCTGATCCTCATCCGATTTGACTCTTCTCATTAACTTCACATCATCTGCAAACAAGGACACTTCTGAGTCTATCCCTTCCGTTATGTCTTTCACATATACCAAGAACAGCACAGGTCCTAGGACTGAACCCTGTGGAACCCCGCTTGTCACAGGCGCCCTCTCTGACACCTCGTCACGTACCATGACTCGTTGGTGCCTCCCTGTTAGGTATTCCCTGATCCATTGCAGTGCCTTTCCTGTTATGTGTGCCTGATCCTCTAGCTTTTGCAGTAACCTCTTGTGAGGAACTGTGTCGAAGGCCTTCTTGCAGTCCAAAAGAATACAGTCGATCCACCCCTCTCTCTCTTGTCTTACTTCTGTCACCTTGTTATAAAACTCTAGTAGGTTTGTGACACAGGATTTTCCTTCCCTGAAACCGTGCTGGTTGTCAATTATACACTTGTTTCTTTCCAGGTGCTCCACCACTCTCCTCCTGATGATCTTCTCCATGACCTTGCATACTATACACGTTAGAGATACAGGTCTGTAGTTTAGTGCCTCATGTTTGTCTCCCTTTTTAAAAATTGGGACTACATTTGCCATCTTCCATACCTCAGGGAGTTGCCCAGTTTCAAATGATGTGTTGAAGATCTTTGTTAATGGCACACACAATATCTCTGCTCCCTCTTTAAGGACCCACGGAGAGATGTTGTCTGGTCCCACCGCCTTTGAGGTGTCAAGTTCGCATAGCAGCTTCTTCACCTCCTCTTTGGTTATATGTACCTCGTCCAGCACTTGCTGGTGTACCTCCCTGTTCTGATTTCCTGGAGTCCTACTGGTTTCCACTGTAAATACTTCTTTAAATCTTGTGTTGAGCTCCTGACATACCTCTCGGTCATTTCTTGTGAATTCCCCATCACCCTTCCTTAGTCTGATTACCTGGTCCTTGACTGTTGTTTTTCTCCTGATGTGGCTGTACAACAGCTTCGGGTCAGTCTTGACTTTCGATGCTATGTCATTTTCATATTGTCGCTGAGCCTCCCTTCTTATCTGTGCATATTCGTTTCTGGCTCTTCTGCTAATCTCTTTATTTTCCTGAGTTCTCTGTCTTCTGTACCTTTTCCATTCTCTAGTACACCTAGTTTTTGCCTCCCTACACCTTTGGGTGAACCAAGGACTCTTTTTGTTCTTCCCATTATTTCTGTTTCCCTTGGGAACAAACCTCTCCTCCGCCTCCTTGCATTTTGTTGCCACTTGGTCCATCATTTCTTGTACTGGTTTTCCTGTCAGTTCCCTCTCCCACTGAATGTCTTGAAGGAAGTTCCTCATACATGAGTAGTTCCCCCTTTTGTAGTTTGGTTTTTCCCACCCTATTCCTGCTACTCTCTCCACTTGAAGCTCAACTATGTAGTCGAAGCACAGAACCACATGATCACTAGCTCCCAGGGGCCTTTCATACATGATATCCTCGATGTCAGAACTACTCAAGGTGAATACAAGGTCCAGTCTTGCAGGTTCATCCTCTCCTCTTTCTCTGGTAGTGTCTCTAACATGTTGATGCATGAGGTTTTCCAGTACCACATCCATCATCTTGGCTCTCCATGTTCCGGGACCCCCATGGGGCTCCAGGTTTTCCCAGTCAATCTCCTTGTGATTGAAATCACCCATAACTATTAACTTTGGTCCCCCCACGTGTGCTCTCCTGGCCACCTCGGCTAGTGTGTCGACCATTGCTCTGTTGCTCTCATCGTATTCTTCTCTTGGCCTCCTGCAGTTCTGTGGTGGGTTGTACATTACTGCAATTATCACCTTATGTCCCTCAGACTGGATTGTTCCTACTAAGTAGTCCCTTTCGCCCGTGCCATCCATTCCATTCATTTCCTGTGTGTGTGTGTGTGTGTGTGTGTGTGTGTGTGTGTGTGTGTGTGTGTGTGTGTGTGTGTACTTACCTATTTGTGGTTGCAGGGGGTCGATTCATATCTTCTGGCTCCGCCTTTTCGCTGGTCGATACTAGGTCCACTGTCCCTGCTCTTTGATTTGCGTACCTCTTCTTAAAGCTATGTATGGATCCTTCCTCCACTACATCACTCTCCAGATTGTTCCAATTCCTGACGACTCTATGACTAAAGAAATACTTCCTAACATCCCTGTGACTCATCTGAGTTTTCATCTTCCAGTTGTGACCCGTTGCTGATGTGTCGCATCTCTGAAACATTCTGTCCCTATCCACTTTGTCAGCTCCTCTCAGTATTTTATATGCTGTTATTATCTCCCTTCTATTCCTCCTGTCCTTCAGTGTCGTCAGGCTGATTTCTACTAACCTCTCTTAGTAGGACAAACCCCTTAGTTCCAGGGTATTCTTGCCAACCTTAGAACTTTCTCTAATTTCTTGTCATGTTTGACCAGGTGTGGGTTCCATACTGGGGTTGCATACTCCATTATGGGCCTGACGTACACAGTATACAGTATCTTGAATGGCTCCTTACTTAGATATCGAAACACTATTCTTAAGTTTGCCAGGAGCCTATATGCTGCAGCAGTTATTTGGATGATGTGAGCCTCAGGAGATGTTCACGGTATGATGCTCGCCCCAGGATCCTTTCCCATGAGTGAGTTTTGCAGCTTTAGGTTGTACTTCGTTTGAAGTTTTCTTTGTAGTTCCCCAAGCTTCCTAACTGCACTTCCTGTGGTTAAACTCCAGGGGCAAGTTGGACCACGCTTACAGTCTGTTCAGATCCCTTTGTAGAGTTACCCCTTGCATTCTCCTCATTAGTTTCACATCGTCTGCAAACAGGGATACCTCTTACTCAATCCCTCCACCATGTCAATCACATATACAGGAAAGAGCACCAGACCTAGGACTGACCCTTGTGCGACACCACTCGGCACAGGCACCCACACTGACACCTCGTCTCGTATCTACACATATTTTGTGTGTGTGTGTGTGTGTGTGTGTGTGTGTGTGTGTGTGTGTGTGTGTGTGTTTAGTGTTTGTACTTACCTAGTTGTACTCACCTAGTTGAGGTTGCGGGGGTCGAGTCCGAGCTCCTGGCCCCGCCTCTTCACTGATCGCTACTAGGTCACTCTCCCTGAGCCGTAAGCTTTATCATACCTCTGCTTAAAGCTATGTATGGATCCTGCCTCCACTACATCGCTTCCCAAACTATTCCACTTACTGACTACTCTGTGGCTGAAGAAATACTTCCTAACATCCCTGTGATTCATCTGTGTCTTCAGCTTCCAACTGTGTCCCCTTGTTACTGTGTCCAATCTCTGGAACATCCTGTCTTTGTCCACCTTGTCAATTCCTCTCAGTATTTTGTATGTCGTTATCATGTCCCCCCTATCTCTCCTGTCCTCCAGTGTCGTCAGGTTGATTTCCCTTAACCTCTCCTCGTAGGACATACCTCTTAGCTCTGGGACTAGTCTTGTTGCAAACCTTTGCACTTTCTCTAGTTTCTTCACGTGCTTGGCTAGGTGTGGGTTCCAAACTGGTGCCGCATACTCCAATATGGGCCTAACATACACGGTGTACAGGGTCCTGAATGATTCCTTATTAAGATGTCGGAATGCTGTTCTGAGGTTTGCTAGGCGCCCATATGCTGCAGCAGTTATTTGGTTGATGTGCGCTTCAGGAGATGTGCCTGGTGTTATACTCACCCCAAGATCTTTTTCCTTGAGTGAGGTTTGTAGTCTCTGACCCCGTAGACTGTACTCCGTCTGCGGCCTTCTTTGCCCTTCCCCAATCTTCATGACTTTGCACTTGGTGGGATTGAACTCCAGGAGCCAATTGCTGGACCAGGTCTGCAGCCTGTCCAGATCCCTTTGTAGTTCTGCCTGGTCTTCGATCGAGTGAATTCTTCTCATCAACTTCACGTCATCTGCAAACAGGGACACCTCAGAGTCTATTCCTTCCGTCATGTCGTTCACAAATACCAGAAACAGCACTGGTCCTAGGACTGACCCCTGCGGGACCCCGCTGGTCACATGTGCCCACTCTGACACCTCGCCACGTACCATGACTCGCTGCTGTCTTCCTGACAAGTATTCCCTGATCCATTGTAGTGCCTTCCCTGTTATCCCTGCTTGGTCCTCCAGTTTTTGCACCAATCTCTAGTGTGGAACTGTGTCAAACGCCTTCTTGCAGTCCAAGAAAATGCAATCCACCCACCCCTCTCTCTCTTGTCTTACTGCTGTCACCATGTCATAGAACTCCAGTAGGTTTGTGACACAGGATTTCCCGTCCCTGAAACCATGTTGGCTGCTGTTGATGAGATCATTCCTTTCTAGGTGTTCCACCACTCTTCTCCTGATAATCTTCTCCATGATTTTGCATACTATACATGTCAGTGACACTGGTCTGTAGTTTAATGCTTCATGTCTGTCTCCTTTTTTAAAGATTGGGACTACATTTGCTGTCTTCCATGCCTCAGGCAATCTCCCTGTTTCGATAGATGTATTGAATATTGTTGTTAGGGGTACACATAGCGCCTCTGCTCCCTCTCTCAATACCCATGGGGAGATGTTATCTGGCCCCATTGCCTTTGAGGTATCTAGCTCACTCAGAAGCCTCTTCACTTCTTCCTCGGTTGTGTGCACTGTGGTGGTGTGCCCCACCTCTCCGTCTTTCTGGAGTCCCTTCTGTCTCCTCTGTGAACACTTCTTTTAATCTCTTGTTGAGTTCTTCACATACTTCACGGTCATTTCTTGTTGTCTCTCCTCCTTCCTTCCTTAGCCTGATTACCTGGTCCTTGACTGTTGTTTTCCTCCTGATGTGGCTGTACAACAGTTTCGGGTCAGATTTGGCTTTCGCTGCTATGTCATTTTCATATTGTCTTTGGGCCTCCCTTCTTATCTGTGCATATTCGTTTCTGGCTCTACGACTGTTCTTCTTATTCTCCTGGGTCCTTTGCCTTCTATATTTCTTCCATTCCCTAGCACACTTGGTTTTTGCCTCCCTGCACCTTTGGGTAAACCATGGGCTCATCCTGGCTTTTTCATTAATCCTGT